>NC_052154.1:6624370-6682560 GCF_902713615.1 Scyliorhinus canicula | reverse complement strand
AGCACATGCCGACCCGAGCCCATTCACATTAAACCCTATCCAAATCCCTCTGCAGACTTCCAGTATCCTCTGCACTTTTCGCTTTACCACTCATCTTAGTGTTGTCTGCAAACTTGGACACATTGCCCTTGGTCCCCAACTCCAAATCATCTATGTAAATTGTGAACAATTGTGGGCCAACGCGGATCCCTGACGGACACCACTAGCTACTGATTGCCAACCAGAGAAACACCCATTATCCCCCACTCTTTGCTTTCTATTAATTAACCAATCCTCTATCCATGCTACTACTTTACCCTTAATGCCATGCATTTTTATCTTATGCAGCAACCTTTTGTGTGGCACCTTGTCAAAGGCTTTCTGGAAATCCAGATATACCACATCCATCGGCTCCCCGTTATCTACTGCACTGGTAATGTCCTCAAAAAATTCCACTGAATTAGTTAGGCATGACCTGCCTTTTACGAACCCATGCTGCGTCTGCCCAATGGGACAATTTCTATCCAGATGCCTCGCAATTTCTTCCTTGATGATAGATTCCAGCATCTTCCCTACTACCGAAGTTAAGCTCACTGGCCTATAATTTCCTGCTTTCTGCCTACCTCCTTTTTTAAACAGTGGCGTCACGTTTGCTAATTTCCAATCCGCCGGGACCACCCCAGAGTCTAGTGAATTTCAGTAAATTATCACTAGTGCATCTGCAATTTCCCTAGCCATCTCTCTTAGCACTCTGGGATGCATTCCATCAGGGCCAGGAGACTTGTCTACCTTTAGCCCCATTAGCTTGCCCATCACTCCCTCCTTAGTGATAACAATCCGCTCAAGGTCCTCACCTGTCATAGCCTCATTTCTATCAGTCGCTGGCATGTTATTTGTGTCTTCCACTGTGAAGACCGACCCAAAAAACCTGTTCAGTTCCTCAGCCATTTCCTCATCTCCCATTATTAAAACTCACTTCTCATCCTCTAAATGACCAATATTTACCTTAGCCACTCTTTTTTGTCTTATATATTTGTAAAAACTTTTACTGTCTGTTTTTATATTCTGAGCAAGTTTACTCTCATACTCTATCTTACTCTTCTTTATAGCTTTTTTAGTAGCTTTCTGTTGCCCCCTAAAGATTTCCCAGTCCTCTAATCTCCCAGCAATCTTTGCCACTTTATATGCTTTTTCCTTCAATTTGATACTCTCCCTTATTTCCTTAGATATCCACGGTCGATTTTCCCTTTCTTCCGTCCTTCCTTTTTGTTGGTATAAACCTTTGCTGAGCACTGTGAAAAATCGCTTGGAAGGTTCTCCACTGTTCCGCAACTGTTCCACCATAAAGTCTTTGCTCCCAGTCTACCGTAGCTAGTTCTTCTCTCATCCCCAAATCCAGCTGGCAATGCCACCTGGGTACCTTGGCAATGCCAGGCTGACACTCAAGCGGCACTGTCAGATACCAGGCTGGCAGCACCAGGGTGCCCAGATGGCATCAGCAGTGCCAGGTCACCACCCTGCCCAAAGAGCATGCATTTGGGAGCCTCCGATCCCCTGGGAGACCCCCACGAGCGCCTTTCCGTCTGCTCCCCGTTTGTGGGAGACTGGCTTTCTCGCTCTAATATGCAGATTTGCCAAAATGTGATCCGACCCACGTTGGATCTCACACGGCGTTGTGAGCTGGATTGATCCCGGCTGTGGGGTCCCCCGGCTTTTATCGGCCATGCTTCACGGCGGCGCGCTACTTTTCCAGCGCAGCATGGCCATTGGGTCGCGTTAGTTAACTCTGTCTCACTCTCTCTCTCTCTCCACAGATGCTGCCAGGCCGGCTGAGCATTTCCAGCATTTCCTGCTTTTATTTCAGATTTCCAGAATCCAGCAAACTACACTCAAAATCCACCTTTTGGCTACTTAGTGGAAAACCTCCGGGCGTGGCTTGGTTTTGTCTCTTGCCTGCCAGAAATCCTTCTGTGATGTTTTACCACATTAACGGTGCTATGTAGCACAGTGGTTAGCACTATGGCTTCACAGCGTCAGGGTCCCAGATTCAATTCCCGGCTGGGTCACTGTCTGTGTGGAATATAGAACAGTACAGCACAGAACAGGCCCTTCGGCCCTCGATGTTGTGCCGAGCCATGATCACCCTACTCAAACCCACGTATCCACCCTATACCCGTAACCCAACAAACCCCCCCCCCCTTACTTTTTAGGACACTACGGGCAATTTAGCATGGCCAATCCACCTAACCCACACATCTTTGGACTGTGGGAGGAAACCGGAGCACCCGGAGGAAACCCACGCACACACGGGGAGGACGTGCAGACTCCGCACAGACAGTGACCCAGCCGGGAACCGAACCTGGGACCCTGGAGCTGTGAAGCATTTATGCTAACCACCATGCTACCGTGCTGCCACGTGGAGTTTTCACGTTCTCCCCGTGTCTACGTGGGTTTCCTCCGGGTGCTCCGGTTTCCTCCCACAAGTCCCGAAAGATGTTCTGTTCGGTGAATTGGACGTTCTGAATTTTCCCTCTGTGTACCCGAACGTGGCGACTAGGGGCTTTTCACAGCAACTTCATTGCAGTGTTAATGTAAGCCTACTTGTGACAATAAAGATTATTATTATTATATGACTGCAACTTAGTGTTGTCAGCTGAGCAACATTCCTCCCGAATCATCTGATCAAGCATCTTATTGGTGTTTGGTGAATCATGCTCTGGGCAAAATGATTACCGTGGCAATAGCCACAGGGCTGTCTTTTTCAATTCTTTTGCTCTTTCAGTTGGATCTTGTTTAATTTCCTTACTAATTTTTAGATAAGATCAAAATGATTCTATTGTCCTGGATGTGTGATGAGAAGATGGAGAACAGTGGGCAGCCTTGGGATTACTCTTGTTTGTAATGAGGGTCAGGATGGGTGACTTTTGCAGGGTAACAAGTCAAGCGGTGAATAATGAGGCAAGGAAAGTGACCCATTTAAAGGAATTAATAGTAATTAGCCCCTGGAAATTAGTCTTAGCCCATCACTCTCCTGGTGATACAGCAACATATGCTTATACAAAGCGCCTTAAATATAATAGTCGCAAGGCAGTCCACCCGGGAGGGGGAGGAAATTCAGATACCCAGCACGACTCAAAAAGGAAAGTGACAAAAGCAGAGATTTGTGCCATTAACTCGAGAGAGGAGGAAGGGGAGTATGAGCAATGAGCTCTGTATAATAATGTCACGGTATCATTCCTCTTCAATCTTAAAATGTCATCTCATACTCAACTCCTCCTCCCTGCATATCACCACTATGAGATTAATGGGTCGAAATGATATGAGTTTTGTTACTTACGTTGCATGTTTGTCAAATGATGTAGAAAAGAACTTCCTGTGACTTTGATGGCACTTTTATCAATAATGCTATGCACTGCGCTTTCTCTCACTTATTAACTGAGTGCACTTGGAATATTGAGCGCAATCCTGGTCGCCACACTACCAGAAGGATCTGGCGGCTTTGGAGAGGGTGCAGAGGAGGTTTACCAGGATGTTGTCTGGTCTGGAGGGTGTTAGCTACGCAGAGAGGCTGAATAGACTCGGACTGTTTTATTTAGAAAGACAAAGGTTATGGGGCGACCTGATAGAGGTCTACAACATTATGAGGGGCATGGATAAAGTATATGGGCCAGCACTCTTTCCCAGGGTGGAGGAGTCAGGCAGGTTTTTTTACACAGAGGGTGGTGAGTGCCTGGATTGCATTGCCAGGGGAGGTTGTGGAAGCAGATACATTAACGCCGTTCAAAATGTATCTTGACAAACACATGGATAGGATGGGTATGGAGGGATACCGCACAAGGAAGTGCTGAGGGTTTTGGCAAAGGTTGGTATCATGACCAGTACAGGCTGTATTGTTCTTTGCTTGTTGTCCAAACTTCCATCGCCTCCACCCTCAGTCATCCCCCCTCCTGATCATTTAAGGCAAAGCACAAGTTTCTTTCACCTGCGAGACTTCTCGGGCTGTTTCACTGCACCAGAGGCCCTCATTAAAGGCACGTTGTAGTGGGATCTTGCCGTGCAGAGATTGCCAGCCGCATTGGGGTTTACCTTGACGGGGTGAACTGCCCTTCGGGAAATGGAGCATAGGTGAATGCATTCCCCTTAAAACTCCAACCGCACGAGAAAGAGGTGGGAGAAGTATTTTCTTTGTTGTATGAAATACCATCTCACTACCCAGCAAAAGCAAAGCCTTTCCAAGCTGCCACTCAGCTGCCCTCGTGTGATAACGGCAGCGGCTGATATTCAGACCAGCTCCTGACGAGCTGCAAGATAACAGCACTGAGGACAAAAATTCACAATGGGCCTCCCATCCACACGACAGCGTCGATGCTGTTTTCAAAAGACCCAGAAAAATCCACCAAGCTGATAAAGACAGCATTGTTTCATTGTCAAAAATGGCTGCAGGGAAGCTTTACCTTAGTGATGTGTCATGCGGCAGTGTTATGGAATAATTGTAATCCCTGCTTGGGCTACGAAATGACTAATTGCAGACGATTGGCTCAGCTTTTACACCCATTGATATTTTTGGGAGCCTCTCCCGTTATGCTTTGCAGCATTATCTTCAAAGGGCTGGTGTTCAGTCAGGCAGCTGCGGAACCCTTGCGCTCTGAATTTTCAGTATTCAAACTGCACCTCTTAAATCAAAGTCCTTACTCCCAGTGTAGAACCTTACAGTGCAGGAGGGGGACAATCAACACAGAATGCCTGCGCTGGCTCTTTGGAGGAGCAGTTCACTTGGTCCCACTGATCCCTGCTCTTTCTGCTTACCCCTGCAGAATCCTCCTTTTTAAATATTTATTCTGCTCCCTGCTGAGAGTGACTATTCAGTCTGTCTTTTAGACAGTGCACGCCAGTTTCTAGCAACTCACTGCATGAAAAAACTCACCTTGTCTCTGACAACCCACGGTTCCTTTCCTAATTGTCTCAGGTCTGTGTCCGCTGGTTACCCCCTGGAGCTCTGCAATTGGATTTCCCCACGCCTAAAGACCGTATCGTAAATTTCCTCTGGAGCCTCTCAAAGGCTTTGCACTCTTCCTAAAGCACAGTGCACGATATTGGACTCAATACTTCAGTTGATGCCGACCCAGTACTTTTACACAGTTTCAACATAACTTCTTTTATACGTTCGGTCTCGCCTTCAAAAGCCAATGATCCTGCATGACTGTTTTCAACAACTTTATCAGCTTGTCCTGTCACCTTCAAAGATTTGTGTACATCAACTCCAGGTTCCTGTCCCTCCTTTATTCTAGATTGTCTCCTGTCATTTTACCTTTCAAAATGTATCACTTCACACTTCTCTGCAGTCAGTCCTGGCTACGATGTGTCTATCCTGTTCCACCTGCTAGATGTATTTCCTGAAGTCCGCTGCTCACCCCGGCACTGTTCACAACAAAACGATCTGCGGCGGGATTCTCCGCCGGCCGACGGCGGAATTGGAAAATACGATTGGGCACACAATCGGTTTTGACACTGAAATGGTGGCTGGCCGCCGGTTTCACGCCAAATCACAATTTTCTGTCGCCTCGACAGCAGCGTCAATGCATTTCAGAGCGCGAGAACAGTAAACGGCGTTGGCATAACATTAGCGGGCCTGACCCTGTATTCTGCAGGGCCTCTGTGATTCTCCGCCTCCACTGGGGCGAATTCTCGGTGGCGAGGTTCCCGATGGAGAGAGCGGGCTACGGAAATTGTCCAACGTCGCCATAGTTTGCTGACAGTTGTGCCGCTGGCCGGGGGGGCTTCAGCCAGGGCTGGGGGGAGAGGGGGGTAGCGGGGGGTGGCCAAGAATTCGGCTGTGGGGTCGGGGTGGACTGACTCGGAACAGCATTGCCGCAGCCGGCAAGGCAGCCACGAAACTGCGCACACCACTGACTGCCCACTGTGAACTGGGGGGGCTGTGTCCCCCCCCCCCAGGCCACCCCCTAGGTTTCCTCTGGCCCCAGCTGACCCACCAGCGGGATGGGTGTGCTCCAGCACAACCAGTGCCATCTTGTTGGCTGGGATGAGTGTGTGTGGGGAGTGTAATGTGTGTGTGGGGCTGGGATGAGTGTGTGTGGGGAGTGTAATGTGTATGTGCGGCTGGGATGAGTGTGTGTGGGGAGTGTAATGTGTGTGTGTGGCTGGGATGAGTGTGTGTGGGGAGTGTAATGTGTGTGTGCGGCTGGGATGAGTGTGTGTGGGGAGTGTAATGTGTGTGCGGCTGGGATGAGTGTGTGTGGGGAGTGTAATGTGTGTGTGCGGCTGGGATGAGTGTGTGTGGGGAGTGTAATGTGTGTGTGCGGCTGGGGTGAGTGTGTGTGGGGAGTGTAATGTGTGTGTGCGGCTGGGATGAGTGTGTGTGGGGAGTGTAATGTGTGTGTGTGGCTGGGATGAGTGTGTGTGGGGAGTGTAATGTGTGTGTGCGGCTGGGATGAGTGTGTGTGGGGAGTGTAATGTGTGTGGGGCTGGGATGAGTGTGTGTGGTGAGTGTAATGTGTCTGTGCGGCTGGGATGAGTGTGTGGTGAGTGTAATGTGTATGTGCGGCTGGGATGAGTGTGTGTGGGGAGTGTAATGTGTATGTGCGGCTGGGATGAGTGTGTGTGGGGAGTGTAATGTGTATGTGCGGCTGGGATGAGTGTGTGTGGGGAGTGTAATGTGTATGTGCGGCTGGGATGAGTGTGTGTGGTGAGTGTACTGTGTGTGTGTGGCTGGGATGAGTGTGTGTGGGGAGTGTAATGTGTATGTGCGGCTGGGATGAGTGTGTGTGGGGAGTGTAATGTGTATGTGCGGCTGGGATGAGTGTGTGTGGGGAGTGTAATGTGTATGTGCGGCTGGGATGAGTGTGTGTGGGGAGTGTAATGTGTATGTGCGGCTGGGATGAGTGTGTGTGGGGAGTGTAATGTGTATGTGCGGCTGGGATGAGTGTGTGTGGGGAGTGTAATGTGTATGTGCGGCTGGGATGAGTGTGTGTGGGGAGTGTAATGTGTATGTGCGGCTGGGATGAGTGTGTGTGGGGAGTGTAATGTGTGTGTGGGGCTGGGATGAGTGTGTGTGGGGAGTGTAATGTGTGTGTGCGGCTGGGGTGAGTGTGTGTGGGGAGTGTAATGTGTATGTGCGGCTGGGATGAGTGTGTGTGGGGAGTGTAATGTGTATGTGCGGCTGGGATGAGTGTGTGTGGGGAGTGTAATGTGTATGTGCGGCTGGGATGAGTGTGTGTGGGGAGTGTAATGTGTATGTGCGGCTGGGATGAGTGTGTGTGAGGAGTGTAATGTGTATGTACGGCTGGGATGAGTGTGTGTGGGGAGTGTAATGTGTGTGTGCGGCTGGGATGAGTGTGTGTGGGGAGTGTAATGTGTGTGTGCGGCTGGGATGAGTGTGTGTGGGGAGTGTAATGTGTATGTGCGGCTGGGATGAGTGTGTGTGGGGAGTGTAATGTGTGTGTGGGGCTGGGATGAGTGTGTGTGGGGAGTGTAATGTGTGTGCGGCTGGGATGAGTGTGTGTGGGGAGTGTAATGTGTGTGTGCGGCTGGGATGAGTGTGTGTGGGGAGTGTAATGTGTGTGTGTGGCTGGGATGAGTGTGTGTGGGGAGTGTAATGTGTATGTGCGGCTGGGATGGTGAGCGTGGGGAGTGTAATGTGTATGTGCGGCTGGGATGAGTGTGTGTGGGGAGTGTAATGTGTATGTGCGGCTGGGATGAGTGTGTGTGGGGAGTGTAATGTGTATGTGCGGCTGGGATGAGTGTGTGCGGGGAGTGTAATGTGTGTGTGCGGCTGGGATGAGTGTGTGTGGGGAGTGTAATGTGTGTGTGCGGCTGGGATGAGTGTCTGAGGGGGGTGTAATGTGTGTGTGTGGCTGGGATGAGTGTGTGTGGGGAGTGTAATGTGTGTGTGCGGCTGGGATGAGTGTGTGTGGGGAGTGTAATGTGTATGTGCGGCTGGGATGGTGAGCGTGGGGAGTGTAATGTGTATGTGCGGCTGGGATGAGTGAGTGTGGGGAGTGTAATGTGTGTGTGCGGCTGGGATGAGTGTGTGTGGGGAGTGTAATGTGTATGTGCGGCTGGGATGAGTGTGTGTGGGGAGTGTAATGTGTGTGTGGGGCTGGGATGAGTGTGTGTGGGGAGTGTAATGTGTGTGCGGCTGGGATGAGTGTGTGTGGGGAGTGTAATGTGTGTGTGCGGCTGGGATGAGTGTGTGTGGGGAGTGTAATGTGTGTGTGTGGCTGGGATGAGTGTGTGTGGGGAGTGTAATGTGTGTGTGCAGCTGGGATGAGTGTGTGTGGGGAGTGTAATGTGTGTGTGTGGCTGGGATGAGTGTGTGTGGGGAGTGTAATGTGTGTGTGCGGCTGGGATGAGTGTGTGTGGGGAGTGTAATGTGTGTGTGTGGCTGGGATGAGTGTGTGTGGGGGAGTGTAATGTGTATGTGCGGCTGGGATGAGTGTGTGTGGGGAGTGTAATGCGTATGTGCGGCTGGGATGAGTGTGTGTGGGGAGTGTAATGTGTGTGTGCGGCTGGGATGAGTGTGTGTGGGGAGTGTAATGTGTGTGTGCGGCTGGGATGAGTGTCTGAGGGGGGTGTAATGTGTGTGTGTGGCTGGGATGAGTGTGTGTGGGGAGTGTAATGTGTATGTGCGGCTGGGATGAGTGTGTGTGGGGAGTGTAATGTGTGTGTGCGGCTGTGGTGAGTGTGTGTGGGGAGTGTAATGTGTGTGTGGGGCTGGGATGAGTGTGTGTGGGGAGTGTAATGTGTGTGTGCGGCTGGGATGAGTGTGTGTGGGGAGTGTAATGTGTGTGTGTGGCTGGGATGAGTGTGTGTGGGAAGTGTAATGTGTGTGTGGGGCTGGGATGGTGAGCGTGGGGAGTGTAATGTGTATGTGCGGCTGGGATGAGTGAGTGTGGGGAGTGTAATGTGTGTGTGCGGCTGGGATGAGTGTCTGAGGGGGGTGTAATGTGTGTGTGTGGCTGGAATGAGTGTGTGTGGGGAGTGTAATGTGTATGTGCGGCTGGGATGAGAGTGTGTGGGGAGTGTAATGTGTATGTGCGGCTGGGATGAGTGTGTGTGGGGAGTGTAATGTGTATGTGCGGCTGGGATGAGTGTGTGTGGGGAGGGTAATGTGTATGTGCGGCTGGGATGAGTGTGTGTGGGGAGTGTAATGTGTATGTGCGGCTGGGATGAGTGTGTGTGGGGAGTGTAATGTGTATGTGCGGCTGGGATGAGTGTGTGTGGGGAGTGTAATGTGTGTGCGCGGCTGGGATGAGTGTGTGTGGGGAGTGTAATGTGTATGTGCGGCTGGGATGAGTGTGTGTGGGGAGTGTAATGTGTGTGTGCGGCTGGGATGAGTGTGTGTGGGGAGTGTAATGTGTATGTGCGGCTGGGATGAGTGTGTGTGGGGAGTGTAATGTGTGTGTGCGGCTGGGATGAGTGTGTGTGGGGAGTGTAATGTGTATGTGCGGCTGGGATGAGTGTGTGTGGGGAGGGTAATGTGTATGTGCGGCTGGGATGAGTGTGTGTGGGGAGTGTAATGTGTATGTGCGGCTGGGATGAGTGTGTGTGGGGAGTGTAATGTGTATGTGCGGCTGGGATGAGTGTGTGTGGGGAGTGTAATGTGTGTGCGCGGCTGGGATGAGTGTGTGTGGGGAGTGTAATGTGTATGTGCGGCTGGGATGGTGAGCGTGGGGAGTGTAATGTGTGTGTGCGGCTGGGATGAGTGTGTGTGGGGAGTGTAATGTGTGTGTGGGGAGTGTAATGTGTGTGTGGGAGTGTAATGTGTGTGTGGGGAGTGTAATGTGTGTGTGGGGAGTGTAATGTGTATGTGCGGCTGGGATGAGTGTGTGTGGGGAGTGTAATGTGTGTGTGGGGAGTGTAATGTGTGTGTGCGGCTGGGATGAGTGTGTGTGGGGAGTGTAATGTGTGTGTGGGGAGTGTAATGTGTGTGTGGGGAGTGTAATGTGTATGTGCGGCTGGGATGAGTGTGTGTGGGGAGTGTAATGTGTGTGTGGGGAGTGTAATGTGTGTGTGGGGAGTGTAATGTGTATGTGCGGCTGGGATGAGTGTGTGTGGGGAGTGTAATGTGTGTGTGGGGAGTGTAATGTGTGTGTGGGGAGTGTAATGTGTGTGTGGGGAGTGTAATGTGTGTGTGGGGAGTGTAATGTGTGTGTGGGGAGTGTAATGTGTATGTGCGGCTGCAGCTTGTCAGCCTCCCGAGTGTCAACCACGGAACCAGCGAGTCCGGCACCGTTTCTCATTGGAATCAATTGTATTCCATGTGGCGCCAGTGCCAGCCCATCAGTGGTAATGCCCCGGTGTCAACACTTTGGGCAGGATTCTCCAACCCTCGTCATGCTGGAGAATTGCCGGGGGGCGGCGTGAATCCCGGCTACCGGATTCTCTGGTGCCGGTTTTTCGGCGGGGGTGGGAATCGCGTTATAGAACATAGAACATAGAACGATACAGCGCAGTACAGGCCCTTCGGCCCACGATGTTGCACCGACATGGAAAAAACTAAAGGCCATCTAACCTACACTATGCCATTATCATCCATATGCTTATCCAATAAACTTTTAAATGCCCTCAATGTTGGCGTGTTCACTACTGTTGCAGGTCGGGCATTCCACGGCCTCACCACTCTTTGCGTAAAAAACCCACCTCTGACCTCTGTCCTATATCTATTACCCCTCAATTTAAGGCTATGTCCCCTCGTGCTAGCCACCTCCATCCGCGGGAGAAGGCTCTCACTGTCCACCCTATCTAACCCTCTGATCATTTTGTATGCCTCTATTAAGTCACCTCTTAACCTTCTTCTCTCTAACGAAAACAACCTCAAGTCCATTAGCCTTTCCTCATAAGATTTTCCCTCCATACCAGGCAACATCCTGGTAAATCTCCTCTGTACCCGTTCCAAAGCTTCCACATCCTTCCTATAATGAGGCGACCAGAACTGTACGCAATACTCCAAATGCGGCCGTACCAGAGTTTTGTACAGCTGCAACATAACCTCATGGCTCCGGAACTCAATCCCTCTACCAATAAAGGCCAACACATCATAGGCCTTCTTCACAACCCTATCAACCTGGGTGGCAACTTTCAGGGATCTATGTACATGGACACCGAGATCCCTCTGCTCATCCACACTGCCAAGAATTTTACCATTAGCCAAATATTCCGCATTCCTGTTATTCTTTCCAAAGTGAATCACCTCACACTTCTCTACATTAAACTCCATTTGCCACCTCTCAGCCCAGCTCTGCAGCTTATCTATGTCCCTCTGTAACCTGCAACATCCTTCCGCACTGTCTACAACTCCACCGACTTTAGTGTCGTCTGCAAATTACTCACCCATCCTTCTGCGCCCTCCTCTAGGTCATTTATAAAAATGACAAACAGCAACGGCCCCAGAACAGATCCTTGTGGTACGCCACTCGTAACTGAACTCCATTCTGAACATTTCCCATCAAATGCCGTCAAATGAGCGTTGCGCGCTCGGGGGCCATTGGCAGTGCCCCCGCCCCCCCCCCCCCCCCCCCCCCCGGCAATTTTGCACTACGCGATGGGCCGAGTGGCCGCCCATTTCTCGGCCAGTCCCACCGGTGTAGGTCAAACAAGGTCCTGACCAGCGGGACCTGGCTCTGTGGGCAGCCTGCGGAGTACTTGGGGGGACGCGCGGGGATCTGGCCCTGGGGGATGCCCCAACGGTGGTCTGGCCCGTGATCGAGGCCCACCAATCTGCTGGCGGGCCTGTGGCGTGGGGACGCTCTTTCCCTCCACCCACGGCCGCTGTAACAGTCCACCATGGCCGGCGCAGAGAAGAACCCCCCTACGCATGCGCTGGGATCACGCTGGCGCTACCGTACATACGCCAACTCAAGCCGCCCGATGGAGGCCCTTTGGCGCCGGTTGGCACGGCGCCAATCCCACCGGTGCCGGCCTAGCCCCTGAAGGTGCGGAGTATTCCGCACCTTCCGGGCTGCCCGACGTCGGAGTGGTTCAGGCCACTCCTTGTGCCGGTACAGCCCGCCCCACCGGATAGCGGAGAATCCCGGCCTTAGTCTCTGGAACGGAGAATTCCAATGCTGATCATTCCCATTCCCTGCAGATCCAGAACCAAAAACTGATTCAACTTGTGTTCTTTTTCTGACCTGGCTTTGACCCTCCCTCACCTGAAAGGTTACAGTTTGAGGTCGGCAGGACTCCCCCTGCTCGGAATGCCGGCCGACTGGTGCAACTATTCCCTCTGGGTGAGCCGAGGTTGCCAGGGCTGGTGGGTTAATCACCCATGGTGGCAGCCGACAGCTCTGCACTTCCAGGGGTGGAGGGCGGGTCGGCTGATGGGGAATCACTGGCTAATGACCAGGAGCAGGCCCATGGTTGGACTGCCACCCTTCCTCGCCCTGGGAAATGGACTAATTGAAGCCCTCACCAATCGATAGACTCGTGTAATAAAGTAATTTGAAATCAGGAGGCAGGGAGGGCAGCCAAGGCACATAAATTTTCAGCTTGAAGCAGTTTTGAAATGGATTACAGGGGAAGACTATTGAAGGCAAGAGAATGGATGAATTTCAAGAGTCAGTTTAATGGAGTTAATGGTTCATTCCGCATGACAATGCTTTGAACATTTCGACTCAACCTGCCTGATTTGAATTTAAACAAAAGCTTGGCAGTTAACTGTTTGTTGGTGATATCTTCTATCATACCTCTACCCATATAAGTCCGCTTTCCAACCAATCGGCACTCTCTTCGCATGCAGTGTAAATTGTTGTTCACTTTAAAATTGTATTCTTGCAATTCTGACCTGATCGGTGCAAGGCAAAAAACTTTGACAGCATGGCTTTTCTTGTAGAAATATCTAATGGATTTCAAAAGAGATCGAAGCTTGAAGGACGCACTGAGATCTATCTAGATAACTGGCTAGTGGCCTTTCCATAGGGTTTCTAAAGAGCCTTCTCCTTGTGCAATGTTTTCAATCCACTCAGTGCTTTGCCTCTATTTAACCCTGAGCTCTATGGCTGGGAGTTTAATTTGTGACAGACTGTGGCTTTAAAGAATCTGTGGGGCGATTGAACGGCGTCATCGCGTCCGACTCAGAGACCCGACAAAGCAATTGCCTCTGCTCGGAGCGTCTCACGGGATCTAATGTGATCCGGGTGAGATCCAGATTAACATATTTAAATTAGCCATTAGACTAATTAAAATCTGTCTGCATCCGATTATCTCGAGGACTATTATCGAACCCATGTGCCGAAGACACCTCGTCCCTGGTTAGCGCTGGTCCACACAAACATGGTCCAGGCATAACGGCACTGGGGGAAGGGGGGAGGTCTCCCAGGCCATCGGAGGTCCCGGGAGGGGGTGGTCGGGCTCTGGGCAGGGTGGTACCCTGGCCCTCCCATTGTCACCCGGGCACCTTGGCAGTGCCACCCAGGCAGGGGCACTGCTATGGTGCCAGGCTGTCTCTGCCAAGGTGCCCAAGTGCCAGGTTGCCCATGCTGGGAATCGGGCCCGCAGTGCCCTGCCCTTAAGAGGTTGGGGGGAGGGGGGGGCTCAAGGACCCCCCCCCTATGAGGAAAGTTGGAGAGGATCTGGAGGCGGAGATGGTGTGGCTGCTTCGGTGAACAGATCGAGGCGGCATTTAAAAATGGCGTCGCGATCTCTTCCTGCATTGACGTGCTCAGCTGGTCAGCGCGGTCTCGGCAGGGTGTTCCCCACCGAGGCCGCAAAATACCCCCAAAGTTCCATTTGATACCGGGGTCGATCTCGGCACTGCAGGCTCCGAGAAACACTCGGCTATTCATGCCCAAAACGGGACACTGATTTTCCTTCCATTAAATCGCACCGTGTGTCTCCCAGTCTGATCAAATCCACTCCTGCATACTCCGACACAGAGCGCACAGATCACCAGTCTGATTAAAGATAATAAAATGCAAAAAGAGACACTGAGGAAATTAAGCCACACAATCCCCAGGCCTCCAGTTTCCACCTGCTTCCAGAGAAAAAAACTAAATCATTCAGGAACCCTGACTTGCCACAGATTTAGTTGCCGAAGCACACACAGGATTTTAAGCCAAATCAGATTGTTACGGTCGAAACTGTATGGAGTCAGTTGTATTAATCTCTCATTAAAAGGAGGCCACCGAAGATTTGCAGTTTGTGGAGCTTCATAAAGGGGCAATTGCAGAAACGTATTGCGGCTATTGAAAAGAGGAGGAAGCCTCCCGAACTGGTAGACGGTCGACGGGAGTACGGAATGAGGTTCGGTGATGCATTTTGGGCATCCTCTCACCTGGATGATGCGCTTGTCGGCTCGAGACGCGAAAGAGCCCAGATAATGTCAACCATATCAAGCAGCTTCACCTTGTCCCGAAGGGTAGAATGAGAGCATTTAAACAAAATGCCAGTCTGCAGATACAATGACCAGGATTTCACCACAAAGTGTTCGAGACCGGATGGAGGTATATCGGCAAATTGCATGGCCGGCTGCTGGGACCTCCCCCTTGATCTTATGGGTGACAGATCTGTTGTGTTCAATTATTTTGTGTTTGATTATGTGTATCTGTCGACTATTGATTGCTCACAAGTGTCAGGTGAATAATGCAATGGAGAACCAGATTGGATACAAAAAGCTCAGAGAAGAGCAAATAAGAGAAGGAAAAGGAGAGTATGAAAAGAGGATGGTAGCTAATATAAAAGTGAATCACAAGTCTCCTATTGGCAGATTTGTAGTAAAAGGTCTTATAAGAATCAGCAGAACTGATTAGGGACCAAAAAGGGGATTTACTCTTCGGTAAAGGAGGAATAGCTGAAATATTCTGCTGCCCAGGCCACAGGGATGCAGGAGGTAGTTAAACACTAGAAGGGTTTAAAATTGATAAGGAGAAAGTACTTAAAGTTGATAAAGCCGCTGGGCCCGATGAGATGCATACAAGCCTGCTTCGAGAAGTGAGTGCATATTACAAAGGCACTGGCAATAATTTCATCATCTTTTTTAGACTTGGGGAGGTGCCAGAGGAATGGTGAATTGCAAACATTATACCTTATTTAAAAAAGAGCGCAAATATAAACCCAGCAACTGCAGACCAGGCAGTTTACCTTAGGTTAGGAATTATATAATCTTTATTATTGTCACTAGTAGGCTTACATTAATACTGCAATGAAGTTACTGTGAAAATCCCCCAGTCGCTACACTCTGGCACCTGTTCGGGTACACAGAGGGAGAATTCAGAATGTGCAATTCACCTAACAAGCACGTCTGTCGGAGCTGGTGGGAAAAAACCGGAGCACCCGGATTAAACCCACGCAGGCACGGGGAGAACGTGCAGACTCCACACAGACAGTGACCCAAGCCGGGAATCAAACCTGGGACCCAGAAGCTGTGAAGCAACAGTGATAAACACTGTGCCACCGTGCCGCTAATATAGTTAAGGACAAAATTAATACACACATGGACAAATGCAGGTTAATTAAGGAAATCCAGCATGGATTTGTGTTTGAGTCTTTTTCTCGATTTCCTTTTGCTCACATTTCTTAAATTTTATCTTTATTGGGTTTTTTTGGTCCGGAGATGGTTAATTGGGATTTACCTTTAAGCGGAGGAAATAAAGAATTGAAAGTTTCAAATAGCTAGAAACTGGACACTCTGTCCTCAAGTTTTGTCTTTGGGAAAGGAATTCCCAGACTTTCTGGCACCCAGCAGATTAGACAGATTTGGTTTGATTGGTTGGGTGCCAATGGGTTAGCCAGGGATAGTGTTCTGCCTGGTGTTGCGACACCCTGGGCTAGTGCTAGGTCAATTCCAGTCACACTCCTCCCGGAGTCACAACACAAGTGAATTAACTAACAATTCTTATTAACTTTCCCAAAGTCTTTGGCTCTTGGCTGCCCAATAATTACAGTCACCAGGTTAGTAAGTTTAAACACAATTACTGTTTATTTGCAACAAGAACAAATATGAAATACACAGTAAATACAGCTGCTTAATGACAAGCTAATACCTGACTCTCCCTTTAACTGCCCCACCCTCTACCCACACTCACACAAGACAGACAAACACAGAGGGGGAGAAAAGGATGGAAAATAAGGATGAAGATCAAAGGAGAAGAGTGGTTGCTTCGTCTGGTGGATCTTTTAGTAACTTTACTTCAACCCTGGCCTTCCGTTCAAGGTATTTACTGTGGATTAAAATCTCTGGTTTATAGCTTTAAATGATCTTCTTTTCACTTTAGCAATGGATTACTCACAGCTTCTTCTGGCGAGGTCCCTTGCTTCACATCAAACTTTACATCCAGGCCTCTGCCTATTCTGGAGAAAGAACTGGTTGGTTCACACCACCCTTTCTGCAGAGAGAGTTATCAGATTCTGAATCTTTCCTGTACAGCCTGTAATAGTTCTCCTGTAACCAGATTCATCCAAGCTCTCTGCCATGTCAGAAGCACGGGGCGGAATTGTCGGTTAAAGCGGCTACGTGCCGGCGCCAACGAAGAATCCGGGGTCGTTCATGACAGGAGAATCGGCACGAACCCTTCACCGATTCCGGTACCAGTGAGGGGCTAGCATCGACGCCGCGTGAACCACCCACGGATTGCGAGGAAAATGGCCGGAGACTGGCCGGATACCGGGCCGCGCATGCGCAGGACTGACGGCCTGCTCTGGTCGCACCGGAGACGATGGCTGTGCTTGAACCCTAACTTGCCCACCCCGACCCCATAGCCCACCCCCTGTCCACCCCCCACCACTCTCCCCCGCTCGAGAAGAAGCCCCCCCGACCAGTGGCACATATTCCGGATGAGTGTGACAGCGCTGGACACCGTCTGCAGCCGGCACACCATCGGGACTTCGGCCCATTGGGGGTGGAGCATCATGGGTGGACCGGCCAATGATGTTCCCGCCGGTTATAAAATATGGATGCCAGCGTCTCACTAGGTCCTTTTTGCCTTTATCCCCCAAGGATCAAGCAGGCCATAATCAAAGGGAGTGTCAGACAACCGGCGGGGGCCCGACATATTGGTTCACACCCCCTTTGAAGAAAGGGCCATGGAACCCTTGCGGAGGTCAAGAAGTGAGCTGTGACTGACACAGACTTTGGTCTGCATCGAAGAAGTCAGAGTCCATCGCAAGTTTATCCAGATATCCTATCTCAAGTGAGTCACTCAACTCCCACAGCCCTGTACTTCCCAGCAGCTGGTAGCTGATCCCATGTCCTTTGATTTCCAGGATACCTATTAGACGATGCCGGGTCACCTGGAGTCACAGAACCCCCTCCAGACCCTCAGAACACCCCGGAGCAGATCACCAGGGAAGATACCTGTCATAATATACACACAAGTATATGATGGTGCATAGACACACACTGACTGACACACTGAAAGACCAATCAACACACAGAACACAACAGCCAATCACCAGACAGGGCACAGTCACTATAAAGACAGAGGGCACTAGTTTTCCCACTCATTCGGGATGCAGCCTCTAAGACAGACAGAGCCCGTAGTCAGTAGCACAAACCTCTACCATGTGCGAGCAGAATAGTCTGGTTAGGTTAGCCATCGGTCTTCAGTCAACCTAACACAGCGTCGACTCACAGTGCAAGTATGTTTAACAGCTCATAGTTAAATAAAATAGAGTTGTACTTCTGCAAGTATTAGTAGCCTGTCACTCTCACTGCTCTGGTAATCGCAGTCCTCGCAGACCCAGCATACCCAACACATCAATACCGACTCCTCATCACTGCTTCCACCAGCACCATCCACCAGCACAGAGACTGTCACCTCGGTGGGTAATGTTAGCGATCAGGCTCCTGGATCACCCTCTGATGAGCACCACACACTCATGCTGCAGAACATCAGGTTGACCTTTACCACTCATATAGGGACAAGATCAATACAATAAGGGAAATGACTGAGGCTATGGCGGACATGGCTCACCCATTGAGAGACATGTCCCAGTCACACAGCACCATGGCTGAGGGCATTCAAGAGCATGGTTCAGACGTGGGCCGACTTCCAGGACAAATGGCATTGAGGCCTCTGGAGCTCACTCCTGCTGCTCCTCCATCCAATGGAGTAGCCCAGGGTCCAGCCAGCACTCCAAGGAAGGCGGAGCTTTCCAGTAGTCATCAGAGAATGTGTCCTATATCCCAACAGGGATGATTGTTTTCCCCGTGCTCCTTGAGGAGTGTGAGCTCCCCCTCTCAGGGCGGGCTGGCCTACCCTTACTTATATTAAAAGTTAGTCAGTCTGGAACTGACAGACAGAGAGAGAGATCACTCGCTGGCATTGTATCAACGCTTATGTCTATAATTGTTGTGAAATAAATGTTGTTCACTTTTTGTCTACTTCGGTCTGCCCGAGTCTTAATAAAGGGGCAGAGAGGAAGAGAAATGTAGTGCGGAGTTCTTCGGCCGTGGGACCCTGCGCATCGCTGGCAGCATGCTCACGCCCATGAACTTCCTGACGGTGTGGGGATGCCCGCAATGGGAAACCCTATTGGCCGGCTGCTGGTACGGAGGATACCACTGCCGGTGGTGGTGGGGGGGGGGGGGGGGGGGGGGGGGGCGCACCATGCCAGAAAACGGGTCTGGCGGGACGGACAATCCCGCCTGTTTTCTCTCAGAGGGTTGGGCAGTACTGGAACCCCCTGCCTCACAAGGCAACAGAGGCGCGGGGTCACCGAACGTTTTTAAGATGGAGTGAAGAGATTCTTGCTCGGCAAGGTTATCGGGAGGATAGATGGGAATGCGGAACTCGAAACACAAGCAGAACAGCCATGATCTTATCAAATGGCAGTGCAGATTTGAAGGGCCAAATGGCCCACTTGATGCTATCTCGTTTGTTCGTACCTGCCCCCTGACCATGCAGCGGCAGCAAAAATAGCCCTGTTCGGAAACCTGCCATGTGTCTGTTTTAAACTGTTTCACCTGTATGCTGGTTTTTCTTGCCAGTCCCCTCTTTGCCACGGCACGGATTTTATTGCACAATATCTTCCTTCCGTTTTTAAAAAATTCACTGGTAGGATGGACACGGGCGTCTCTGGCTGGATTTCTGTCATCTACCTGACAGAAATTATTGAAAGGGGTGAAAAGATTGGCTTCAAGTTCTCCCAGGCTCAAGTACACCTCAGTCAGTCACTGTGACTTCCCTTTGTTTTTTTTTTCTGTTCCACATCAATCATTCAGTTAATAATGCAATCCATGCACAGAATAGCAGCTTTAACATTTAACACCCACTTACTTTCTATTCTGCATATATCTCACCTGTTGGCACACTACTTTTAATTCTGAAGGTTGCTGGCATGTTGTAGGGACACGTGAACGGTTTTCTCTGCACTGAAAAAATTGGGGCGTTTGGGATAGGTTCAGGTTTTGCGTTTCGAGAACAAAGATAAGTTTGCACAGATTTAGAAGGGACGGTTCCAGGCATTGCAAACTGTGGACGCAATTTAATGGCCGCGTCGCCCTTGAGCGAGAGCATGATGCGGCCGTTAGATCACGGGAAAGACCAAAATCCCGCCGCAGTGTGGCAAGAGACCAATAATCACCAATTAAATGCAATCCACACCATTAACGGGAACAACCCCCTATCTAACAGCCTCCATGATCGAACACGGTAACACAATCATTAGCAGCAGAGTCCCAGGTTCGATTCCCGGCTTGGGTCGCTGAATGTGCGGAGTCTGCACGTTCTCCCCCGTGTCTGCGTGGGTTTTCCTCCAGGTGCTCCGGTTTCCTCCCACAAGTCCCAAAAGACATACTTGTTAGGAGCATTTTCACAGTAACTTCATTGCAGTGTTAAAGTAAGCTTCTTTGTGACAATAAAGATTATTATTATTAGACCGCCTCCCCAGCAAGTGTTCATGCGGGCGCTGTTTAGTACTCCTTTTTACAAAGCTGGTGGAATGGCTGCTGTGGGGGTCCGAGGCGGTGACCAGTCAAACTCGATCCCGGGCGTTCAGTCCGGGGACATTAGGGTTGCTGCCCCAGTGTTCGAGGGAGGGGGAGAACGGCCTCAGTCGGGGTGGGGGCGGAGGGGGGCTGCCATCAGTGGGGGAGATTGGCGGCACCCACCCCTGGGCTGGGAGGGGGTGTCTCGGCACCCGCTGGTCCGCCAAGTCGCCCCCTGGATGGTGTGTACCCGTTCCGGGAGCATCTCCAGCCCCTGCCTGTCTGTCCCACTGACCACCCATAACCCCCACTGACCGTGGCGGCCTCTGGCCGCGCAGCTGAAAGCTCTTGCGAATAACGTACTGACAATCGGAGTAAAGTGAGCAATTCAAGCCGTCAAGTGAATTCCCGTGGGTCAGCGTGCCATGTCGCAGCTGGGAGTTATTGCCCAGCATCCCAGTCAGACTGTGAGGCCTGGACACTCTGCCTGCACACTGGAGACCTCAACACCACAGATGCTGCAGCCAACATCCAAACACACAGGGGCTGGGCCTCAGCACTGGGGACATTCCCGGGACCAGATAGTGGGTGTATGTACGGGGTAGGGAAGCAGCGCCCGGTCCAGGTAATGTTACCAGTGGGTGATCGAGGTAGAGGATCTGGGGACGCTGCAGCCAGGGGTGTGTGGGCAGGGCAGGTTAGATGTCACCCTGAGGGATGGCAGGGGTTGCCGGTGGGGGGGGGGGGGGGGGGTTGGCTGGCGGGAGTGGGGGGGGGGGGGGGGTTGGGGTGGTTGGAGGGGAGCCAAGGGGGACTGGAGTCTCCCAGGGTGGTAGCCATTGGAATCCCTAATGAGAGAATCTAGAACAAGGAAGCAATACCTTAAAATTTCAGCTTGACCTTGCAAGGTTGCTTTCTAGCATAACAGAGGAGATCAATTGGGGAGTTTGATATCTTCTCTTTAAAGCAAGTTGGTTTAGCTCAGTTAACTGGGCAGCTGGCTCGTCATGCAAAGTATAGTCAATAGCGTGGGTACAATTCCTGCACTGGCTGAGGTTATTCCTGAAGGCTCTGCCTTCTCAACCTTGCCCCTCGCCTGAGGTGTGATGATCCTCGGGTTAAATCACCACCAGTCAGCTCCCCCCCCCCCCCCCCCCCCCCCTCCCTCAAAGGGCAAAGCAGCCCATGGTCATCTGGGACTGTCTTCACTTCCAAACAATACCTCAAACCATTCCCTCAGTGCTTCACTAGACTAAGCAAGGTCACATCCTGTGAATTGACTTGAAGCAATATATTGTTGCAGCCAGTTAAATATGTGTATTCCTTAAATATATTACATTTTCCACATAAATCATCTAGAATCTTCCCCCATAAAGTCAATGCAATGAATCTGTGATCATATGTAGGTGACCCCCTTGTCAAATAATTAGATTTTCAATGTAAATTAAATTATGATTAGTGTTTTATCCTGCTATGGTTTTTAATTAGCTAATTTATTTAAATAATTTACTTCATTATCTTTGAAACGCAAGGCTGACGAGTTGCTCTGTTTGATAATCGCCGACTGTGACTCTCTGGAATTAACTGGAAAATCTCACGATACATTACAGCATTTTTCGGCCTGAGGCATGGAAGCTCCGAGGGACCTCCGAGGGAGTTAGGTGGACATTCAGCCTCGTACCCACTGCTTCACCATTCAGTCAGATCATGCCTGCTCTGTACCTTCGCTCCATTTATCAACTTGGTTCCACTTCCCTTTCTGCCCACTCCTTGCCTCTTGGGAAAACCATAGCAAATTGGGGTCAGGTCCTAGATCCGGAAGAACGTTTGAGACACTGGATGTCCATAGAATCCCTGCAGTGCGGAAGGAGGCCATTCGGCCCATCGAGACTGCACCAACCCTCCGAAAGAGCACCCTATCTAGGGCCACTGCCCTGCCCTATCCTCGTAACCCGACCTAACCTACCCGTTGGGTAGTTAAGGGCCACACCACTGCTGCCTCACGGCTCTGAGGACGCGGGTTCGAGCCCGGCCCCCGGGTCATTGTCCGCATGGAATTTGCACATTCTCCCCGTGTCTGGGCAGGTCTCACCCTTGCAACCCAAAAAGATGTGCAGAGTAGGTGGATGGAGTAGGCTAAATTGTCTCTTCATTGGAAATAAAAAAGAATTGGGTACTTTAAATTTTAAAAAGTTAAGGACCACACGCACCTTCGATGCGAAAGTAAGCAAGTCTGGTTGGGGGTGAAAGAATGGATGAGGTTCCGTCGAACCTAATCACAAAGCTATATTTGGAAGTCACAGGAACATGCAAAGAGATGCTACTATAAATATGATGCTTCCACCCAAACTAAATTGACAGAAGATTTGTATTCCAGAACTTCCTTCTCAAGGTGGCAGAAAGTATCTTTTTCCAATGACTCGTGGCGATGCGTCTACTCTTACTAAGGTACCACTTCCTTCCTTCAGGCGTCATTTCGATATATCAGCCTCAACTTCCTTATGTTACCACATGGCCCTATTGATCGGCCTACGCAAGTTGAGTTTGACACCACCATCTTAGCTGAGAGTTCTGAAATTAAAATGAAGATGGACCGGTTGCAACGATGGGCAACCTTCAAAAAGACAATCCAACATTTCCGATGAAGCCAGGTCAGGACGGCTGATTTCCTTCCCGAAAGGGCGTTGGTGAACCAGGTAGATTTTTGCAACAATCAACGGTCACCCTTACCAAGACTAACTTTCAATTCCAGATTTATTAATTGAGTTTAAATTCCACCAGCTACTGTATGAAAACCAGCATCATGACTTGGTATGAAACCCTTGCCTTTTCCCAGTACCCCTGCACATTGTTTCTATTCATATACTCATCATTCTCCGCCCTTAATAACGCCTTTTCATAGAATTTACAGTGCAGAAGGAGGCCATTTGGCCCATCGCGTCTGCACCGGCTATTGGAAAAAGCACCCTACCCAAGGTCAACACCTCCACCCTATCCCCATAACCCAGCAACCCCACCCAATACTAAGGGCAATATTGGACACTAAGGGCAATTTATCATGGCCAATTTACCTAACCTGCACATCTTTGGACTGTGGGAGGAAACCGGAGCACCCGGAGGAAACCCACGCACATACGGGGAGGATGTGCAGACTCCGCACAGACAGTGACCCAAACCGGATAGCACAATTGCTTCACAGCTCCAGGGTCCCAGGTTCGATTCCTGGAACATCCCACCCCTTTCATGACCTTTACTCCAGGTTCACATCAGATATTATTCGTTCAATATTTCAAAATCTCAAGCTGTCAAAGGCTGACTCAGCCCACGGCAGTGTCAACAGAAGCTATTTTATATCTGCTTACCCTTAGAATATAAAAACAGATAGTAAAAGTTTCTACAAATATAGAAAACGAAAAAGAGTGGCTAAGGGAAATATTGGTCCTTCAGAGGATGAGAAGGGTGATTTAATAATGGGGGATGAGGAAATGGCTGAGGAACTGAACAGGGTTTTTTGGGTCGGTCTTCACAGTGGAAGACACAAGTAACATGCCAGTGACTGATAGAAATGAGGCTATGACAGGTGAGGACCTTGAGAGGATTTTTATCACTAAGGAGGTAGTGATGGGCAAGCTAATGGGGCTAAAGGTAGACAAGTCTCCTGGCCCTGATAGAATGCATCCCAGAGTGCTAAAAGAGGTGGCTAGGGAAATTGCAGATGCACGAGTGATAATTTACCAAATTGCATTAGACTCTGGGGTGGTCCCGGTGGATTGGAAATCAGCAAACGTGACACCACTGTTTAAAAAAGGAGGTAGGCAGAAAGCGGGTAATTATAGGCCTGTTAGTTTAACTTCGGTAGTAGGGAAGATGTTGGAATCTATCATCAAGGAAGAAACAGCGAGGCATCTGGATAGAAATTGTCCCATTGGGCAGATGCAGCATGGGTTCATAAAGGGCAGGTCGTGCCTAACTAATTTAGTGGAATTTTTTGAGGACATTACCAGTGCGGTAGATAACGGGGAGCCAATAGATGTGGTGTATATGGATTTCCAGAAAGCTTTTGACAAGGTGCCACACAAAAGGTTGCTGCATAAAATGAAGATGCATGGCATTAAGGGTAAAGTAGTAGCATGGATAGAGGATTGGTTAATTAATAGAAAGCAAAGAGTGGGGATTAATGGGTGTTTCTCTGGTTGGCAATCAGTAGCTAGTGGTGTCCCTCAGGAATCAGTGTTGGGCCCACAATTGTTCACAATTTACATAGATGATTTGGAGTTGGGGACTAAATGCAATGTATCCAAGTTTGCAGATAACACTAAGATGAGTGGTAAATCAAAAAGTGCAGAGGATACAGGAAGTCTGCAGAGAGATTTGGAAAGTTTAACTGAATGGGCAGATGGAATACAATGTTGACAAATGTGAGGTTATCCATTTTGGTCGGAATAACAGCAAAAGGGATTATTATTTGAATGATAAAATATTAAAACATGCTGCTGTGTAGAGAGACCTGGCAACTGGAGTTTTGTCCTTCATTGCTAGAAGGATGGAGTTTAAGACTAGGGAGGTTATGCTGCAATTGTATTGGGTGTTAGTAAGGCCACACCTGGACTATTGTATAAAGTTTTGGTCACCTTACCTGAGAAAGGACGTACTGGCGCTGGAGTGTGTGCAGAGGAGGTTCGCTAGGTTAATCCCAGAGCTGAAGGGGTTGGATTACGAGGAGAGGTTGAGTAGACTGGGACTGTACTCGTTGGAATTTAAAAGGATGAGGGGGGATCTTATAGAAACATATAAAATTATGAAGGGGATAGATAGGATAGATGCGGGCAGGTTGTTTCCACTGGCGGGTGAAAGCAGAACTAGGGGGGCATCGCCTCAAAATAAGGGGAAGTAAATTTAGGATTGGTTTTAGGAGGAACTTCTTCACCCAAAGGGTTGTGAATCTATGGAATTCCTTGCCCAGTGAAGCATTTGAGGCTCCTTCATTAAATGTTTTTAAGTAAAAGATGGATAGTTTTTTGAAGAATAAAGGGATTAAGGGTTATGGTGTTTGGGCCGGAAAATAGAGCTGAGTCCACAAAAGATCAGCCATGACCTCATTAAATGGTGGAGCAGGCTCGAGGGGCCAGATGGCCTACTCCTGCTCCTAGTTCTTATGTTCTTATGTTCTTACGTGTTCACGAAAGGGTAAGTATACAGTTGTCAAACAGTTAGACATGTCCATTTGAAGGTCAGAGTTAAGGAGTCTGTATCTATCTCCGGTGACAAGTGATGCTTGAATATTTGTCTGTCTTACTGACATTTCAGCCGGAGCTTCCGTTAGATTTCCCTGGCTGAAGTCAGAAAAACGAAGACAAAGATGAAAGGAATTTTCAACGTGAGTTGTGTTGGGCGTAAACTGAGTTCCTGCGATCTCTAGCACTGACTAAGAAAGCATTGTGCATGAAGATTGCGCTGGACAGTGACTGGCGGGTCATGAGATTGAATGAACCACCAAGATGAGCTTCCATTGATTAACAACTTCTGGCCGCAAATTAAGCTGTTTTTTATGTTTTCAGATAAAGGACACAAACAGGCAGTTTTTAAAACTGTTTAAATATTAAAAACTATCGAATGAGAAACCAACTGATGTACATCAATGAAACTTGCAAATGGTTCAGTGGTGTTTTAAGATCATTTTCAGTGACTTAAAATCAGCTTACACACAGGCAATGGACTGTGCACTTATTGAAATGCTTATCCTTTGTGCTAAACCTTATTTTCAGCTGCATTTATAAAACTGCCCTCAATTGCTGTTCTTAAATGTCTCAAGGATAATTTTAGTTCATGGGAGCAAAAAACAAATAATTATAACTGATCACACTGCACAACTCTGCTCCTTCATGGACAAATTCAAGGTCGTTATTAAAGTCATAACTGTGCATCAGAAAAGTAAAACCATTTGAACAGTGTAAATTCCAGTCCACTACTCATTTGTACCCAATATGGATGTCATAATGCCACCATTCAAAATGGAATCTGAGTCCGACTTCACCTCACATGATTTGTTTTTAGTCATAAAGCGGGATTCTCCCTGCTGGGGGCTAAGTCCCCACGCCGGCGGGAGAACCGGTGCCAACCACTCCGGCGTCAACAGCCCCCGAAAGTGTGGAATTGTCCGCATATTCGGAGGCTAGGTGGACGGCGGAGGGGTTGGTGAAGCTCTAGCTGGCGGCGAAAGAGGTGACGTGGGTTTGTGCATGTGCGAAGGGTCGGCATGATCTCGCGCATGCTCAGACCAGCCGGAGTATTTCGGCGCATGCACGGGGGGGGGGGGGGGTTCTCTTCACCGCGCTGGCCATGGTGGACCCCTACAGGGGCCAGCGCAGAAGGAAGAAGTGCCCCCATGGAACAGGCCCGCCCGCAGATCGGTGGGCCCCGATTGCGGGCCAGGCCACCGTGAGGCCCCCTCCGCTCCGGGGTCGGATCCCCCCGCGCCTCCCCGAGGACCGCCACCGCCGACATACCTGCCAGGTCCCGCCGTGTGGGACCATGCATAACCCACACCGGCGGGACTAGCCAAAGATGGACGGTCGCTCGGCCCATCGGGGCCCGGAGAATTGCCGCTACCAATGGCCCCCGACCGGCGTGCCATGAATTCCGCCCTGACCGAAAAACGGAGCTGGAGTATACTGCAGCCGGCGTCGGGGCAGCGGGGAGGTATTTGCGCCACCCCCTCAGGGATTCTCTGTCCTGGCAGGGGGGTCGGAATCCCGCCCATAGAGTCATAGAGGTTTACAGCACAGAAAAGGCCCTTCGGCCCATCTTGCCTGTGGCGGTCAAAAACAATCCCATAACCATTCTGAATCCCATTTTCCAGCACTTGGCCCATAGCCTTGTACACTTTGTCATTGCAAGTACACATCTAAATACTTCTTAAATGTTATGAGGGTCTCTGCCTCCTCCACCCTTTCAGGCAGCAAGTTCCAGACTCCCACCACCCTCTGGGTAAAACGTTTTCCTTCACATCCCCTCTGAACCTTCTGTCCCTTACCTTAAATCTATGCCCCCGGGTGATTGATCCTCCACTGTCCACTAGATCTATGACCCCCATTATTTTATTCATCTCAATCTTGTCCCCCCTCAGTCTCCTCTGCTCCAAGGAAATCAATCCCAGTCTATCCAATCTCTCTTCATACCTAAAACTCTCCAGCCCTGGCAACATCCTGGTGAATCTGCTCTGCGCCCTTTCTGGTGCTATCACATCCTTCCTATAATGTGGATTCCAGTACTGCACACAATACTCTAGCTGTGGCCTCACCAACGTTTTATACAGTTCCAGCATAACCTCCCTACTCTTAAACTCTATACCTCGGCTATCCACATCGTTGGCTAATAAAGTCAAGTATACTACATGTCTTCTGAACCACTGTATCCATCTGCTCCACCATCTTCAGGGACCTGTGTACATGAACAACAAGGTCCCTCTGATCCTCGGTGCTTCCCAGAGTCCTGCCGTTTATCAGGTATTTTTTGCCTTGTTTGACCTGCCCAAGTATATCACCTCACACTTACCCAGGTTGAATTCCAGTTGCCACTGATCAGTCCATCTGGCCAACCCATCTATACCCTCCCGTAATTTAAGGCTATCTTCCTCACTACTTACCACCCCACCAATTTTTGTATCATCCACAAATGTACTGATCAACGCTCCTACGTTCATGTCTAAATCATTTCTATAAACCACAAACAGCAAGGGCTCCATTATTGAGCCCTGCGGGACCTCACTGGACACAGGCATCCAGTCAGATAAACACCCCTCGTCCATCACCCTCTGCTTCCTGACACTCAGCCAAATCTGGATCCAATTGGCCAAATTTCCTTGGATCCCATGGGCTCTTACCTTTGCTATCAGCCTCCCGTGTGGTACCTTATCAAAAGCCTTGCTTAAATACAAGTAGACAACACCACATGCATTGCTCTCATCTACACAACTGGTCACCTCTTTGAACAATTCACTCCAGTTGGTCAGACATAACTTCCCCTTAACGAAACCATGCTGACTGTTCTTGCGTAATCCCTGCCTCTCCGAGTGCAGATTCATTTTGTCGATCAGAACTGCTTCCAATAGTTTCCCCACCACTGGGGTGTGACTGACTGGCCTGTAGTTTCCTGGTTTATCCCTTCCTCCCTTCTTGAATAATGAAACCACATTGACTATCGTCCAGTCCTCCGGCACCTTTCCTGTGGCCAGAGAGAAATTGAAAATTATTGTCAGCACCCCTGCTATTTTCTTCCTTACCTCACATAACAGCCTGGGATACATTTCATCTGGCCCTGGAGATTTATCTACTTTTAAGCCTGCCAGACCACTCAGAACCTCCTCGCTGTCCATATTAAGTTATTTTATTTTATCACAGCCCTTCTCCCTGATTTCTATACCCACACTGTCCCTCTCAGCAGTGAACACTGACACAAATTATTGATTTAGAACCTTACCTACATCCTCCGGCTCCACACACAAATTACCCCTGTGGTCCCTAATGGGCCCGACTCTTTATGTTCTTATAGGGATTAAGGGTTATGGTATTTGGGCCGGAAAGTGGAGCTGAGTCCACAAAAGATCAGCCATGATCTAATTGAATGGCGGAGCAGGCTCGAGGGGCCAGATGGCCTACTCCTGCTCCTAGTTCTTATGTTCTTTCCCTAGTTAGTCTTTTATCCTAAATGTACTTGTAAAACAACTCCAGGATTTCCTTTATTTTTCCCGCCAGTATCGTTTCATGTCCACTTTTTGCCCTCTTAATTTTCTTTTTAAGTTCCCTCTTGCACATTCTATACACCTCCAGTGCTTCTGCTGTTTGAGCCCTTGATATCTCCCATAAGCCTCCCTTTTTCTTTTTTATCCAATGTTATATATCTCTCGATATCCAGAGTTCACTGGATTTGTTGGTCCTGCCCTGTTTCCTGATTGAAGCATGTTGACCCTGCACTCTCCCTATTTCCTTCTTGAATGCGGCCCACTGTTCTGTCACAGATTTACCTAAAAGTGACCTCTTGCAGTCCATATCTGATCTTATTAAAATCGGTCTTCCCTCAGTTTAGAACTTTGACCTCAGGCCCATCCTTGTCCTTTTCTAATAACAATCTTGAATCGAGCAGAGTTATGATCGCTGTCTAAAAAATGCTCCCTCAGTGATATTCCCTCAGTGATAAACGGTGA
The DNA here is from genome assembly GCF_902713615.1 of Scyliorhinus canicula. Lineage (NCBI taxonomy): Eukaryota > Metazoa > Chordata > Chondrichthyes > Carcharhiniformes > Scyliorhinidae > Scyliorhinus > Scyliorhinus canicula. The sequence continues at coordinate 6,653,497 of NC_052154.1, read as the reverse complement.
GAAAATTCATAATGCCAAAGTACAAAGGGATCTGGGAGTGCTGGTCGAGGATTCCCTAAAGGTAAACATGCAGGTTGAATCCGTGATTAAGAAAGCAAATGCAATGTTGTCATTTATCTCAAGAGGGTTGGAATATAAAAGCAGCGATGTGCTACTGAGCCTTTATAAGGCTCTGGTTAGGCCCCATTTGGAGTACTGTGTCCAGTTTTGGGCCCCACATCTCAGGAAGGACATACTGGCACTGGAGCGTGTCCAGCGGAGATTCACACGGATGATCCCTGGAATGGCGGGTCTAACATATGATGAACGGCTGAGGATCCTGGGATTGTATTCATTGGAGTTTAGAAGGTTAAGGGGAGATCTAATAGAAACTCACAAGATAATACATGGCTTAGAAAGGGTGGACGCAAAGAAATTGTTTCCGTTAGGCGAGGAGACGAGGACCCGTGGGCACAGCCTTAGAATTAGAGGGGGTAAATTCAGAACAGAAATGCGGAGATATTTCTTCAGCCAGAGAGTGGTGGGCCTGTGGAATTCATTGCCGCGGAGTGCAGTGGAGGCTGGGACGCTAAATGGCTTCAAGGCAGAGATAGATAAATTCTTGATGTCGCGAGGAATTAAGGGCTACGGGGAGAATGCTGGTAGGTGGAGTTGAAATGCCCATCAGCCATGCTTAAATGGCGGAGTGGACTCGATGGGCCGAATGGCCTTACTTCCACTCCTATGTCTTATGGTCTTATGGTCTTATTTGTCCGTTTTTATTACCAAAAATTAAGTCTGGGACTGCCCCCTCTTTTGTAGGACCTTCAACGTACTGGCTTAAAAAGTTCTCCAAGACGCATTTTAAGAGTTCTGCTCCCTCTATACCTTTCACACAATGACTACCCCAGAAATCCCCCACTACCACAGCCCTGTTACTTTTACACTTCTCTGAAATTTGCCTTCAACAGAAACTCTGGGGGGGATATTCCCTTCCCTAAATGAATGGCACAAAAACCTATCGTGGAACTCCAACTACTTTTCAGATTCTTGTATTGTGTTGTGTTTTGAGAAATGTAATTTTCATTTTGTTCACTTGACACGGCCGTACTGGGCTGGTTTAGCACACTGGGCTAAATCGCTGGCTTTTAAAGCAGACCAACGCAGGCCAGCAGCACGGTTCAATTCCCATACCAGCCTCACCAGACAGTTACCAGAATGTGGCGACTAGGGGCTTTTCACAGTAACTTCATTTGAAGCCTACTTGTGACAATAAGCCATTTTCATTTTCATTCATACGCATTTGTACCAGCAGAGGGAGACTCCTGGGTTGCTGGAGTCTGGAGAAGCAGTTTTCCAAAATTAAATCATTGTTTAATTGTGCAATTTTAATTCTGGATGTCTCGTATAGCCTGAGACCTCCCAACCCTGATCAGTGAACTCAACCCACTCCAAGAAATGCGAGTCAGGTCTATTGAGTTCAGTTACCTTTATCCTGGCCTACATCTTTGATCAAACGTTCGGTTCCCTTTCCGATATCACCTTGGTTAGCTTGACATCAATTTCTTATTGCCTGACAACACTCCCGTGAAGTATCTTGGGATGTTTTGCAATACTGAAGGCGACATATAAATGCAATCTGTTGTTATTCTAGTGGATATTATAATGGTTAAACAGTAAAATATGACTGAATCTTCTGTTTCGAAGGAAATGTATTCTTTTGATCATTGGTCTAGCCTGAAGCTTGCTCATTTTGTACACATGTCGTCTTGTCTTTCAATCACAAATTAAGTTAAGTAGCTGCTTAAATTAAATTCTGGAGATGCTCATTAGCACTTTAAAGATCTGAATCACAGTCATGTGTGTCCTATAAATGTGACTTTTCTCAAATGTTCTCTTCATCATTCACCTCATATTCAGCTGGCTTTGCTGCCAGTGAGGTTTACTATGCCTCATTCCAACTTCAATCCCTTACCATCTGTCTGCCTGGCATTCTCCACGTTCTCATAGGAAGAGGAGTAAGCTATTCAGGCACTCTCGAGCCTGTTGCACCATTCAATCAGATCATAACCGATCTGCACCTCCGTTCCATCTTTCCACCTTTGCTTCCGAGCCACATCTGATAAAATCTAATTAATTTTAGTCTCACATGTCGTAATATACACATCAGTATATGATGGTGCAGAGACACACACTGACTGACACACTGCAAGACCAATCAACACACACAACACAGCAGCCAATCACCAGACAGGGCACGGTCACTATAAAGCCAGAGGGCACTAGTTTTCCCGTTCATTCGGGATGCAGCCTCTGAGACAGACAGAGCCCGCAGTCAGTAGCACGAACATCCACCATGTGCCAGCAGTATAGTCTAGTCAGGTTAGGCATAGGTCTTCAGTCAACCTAACATAGTGTCGACCCACAGTGCAAGTATGTTTAACAGCTCTTACTTAAATAAAATAGAGTTGTACTTCTACAAGTGTTGGTAGCCTGTCTATGTTACTGCTCAGGTATACGCAGTCTCAACAGATCCAGAGTACCCAACACATCATCACAGCGTCCAATAAACCCCTCGCATTGACAACGTTTTTGAGGAGAGAGTTCCAGATTTCCACCATTCCTCGAGCGGAAAATGCGTTTCCTGATTTTGCTCCTAAATGGCCAAATTCTAATTTTAAGGTTAGTTCTCGCTCTTGGTTCTCCCGTCTGAAGAGCCCATTTCTCCCTGTGTCGACACTATTGATTCCCTTTCTCATTGTAAGCACCTCAATGATATGTCCCCTCAACCTTCTGAACTCAGGCAAGCCTTTGATGGGCCGTAACTTGCAGCGGAGTGGCAGTTGAGTCGGATTACCGCTCTGCTCGAAATGACGTATCAGGAAATCCAGGTGACCTTTTCTCGCCCGAGCCTCTGACTCAGCCCGGTGCGGTGCAGCCCACTCCCAAGGTCTGCATTCACAAATAAGTAATCCAACCCCACCCCCCACCCACACCCACCCCCCCAGCCTTTTTTGTGACACTGCCTGCCGTAAACCAGGCAGGTTTAAAGGTCCAGCCAAGGTTTAATGGTCTTTGACAAGCCAGGGAGAGGTAAGTGAGCATGGTTAATGGGGGGGAGGGGGGGGGGGGGGGGGGGGGGGGGGGTAACGGGAAAAGGGGTGGGCACGGAGGGAGGGGGGACCAACCAAGATTGGTGGGGGGAGAGGGGTATGTTCTGTCGAGTCAGGTTTGGGGGGCTAGGGTAGGGATGGGGAGGTCTGGAGTCAGGCTGGAGGAGTGGTGGAGGGGGTGGGGGGATGGGAGTGGAAGTTTGGCAGTCAGGCCCATGTCCAACTTTACAAACCCACAGAAATTAAACTCCAAGAATTGGTCCAATGAGCTGTATGTCATAGAAAGGCGAGTGAAAAAATGAAATGAAATGAAAATCACTTATTGTCACAAGTAGGCTTCAAATTAAGTTACTGTGAAAAGCCCCTAGTCGCCACATTCTGGCGACTGTTTGATGAGGCTGGTACGGGAATTGAACCGTGCTGCTGGCCTGCCTTGGTCTGCTTTAAAAGCCAGTTATTTAGCCCTGTGCTAAACCAGCCCCTTTTAGTTGCACTGGGCCCAGATGCTGAACTCAACTGCTGCTCTACTGACATCAAGGGTAAAGGACATTGGAGAGCAGGTCTTTGATTTGTGAGGTGGGGCGTGGATGAGGAGAACCACTCCCCTTCTTGTTATCGAGGCCGCATGTGTTGCTGCCCAACCCAACGCCCCCTCACCCACCCCCACTGCCTTTCCACCACGCTCATAAATTCTAATGCAACTCAGCTCTATGAAAGCTCCCACCTCCAACCCCTTTGATGGAATTTCTATTATCCCAAGGAAGCCATACTTGACCCCAGCTCAGACCTCCAACAATTAGACGTGTTTTCCTATCTCTCTTCCACTCTCATATGTTTCCTTTTTTACCTGAGGCAAAATCTCATTGATTTCTCCAACTGAACCGTCTTCGACTTGACCACCTGAGGATTTCTCATTCCCCAGTTTGTATCCTTCTCAGACCGAAAATGACGTCCGACACCAAACCTTGATTTATGAACTAATTCAAAATCATCGACCATTTCTGCTGCCTGTCGAATGAACTTAATGCTTCGCTCTTCATTACTCAGGTAGTGAATCTTTAAATTCCTCCAGAATAATTATTTCCCTCAGAGCTTCGTAATTTGGGTCTATTTATAATGCCCTTATCCACCAATCAATATTATTTTGTTCCATTCTTTCAAGTTCTATATACGTCTGATATGGTTCTTGCCTTATATTTTGAAACTTCTCTCTATAAGCTTTTGACATTGGATCATAAACACTTCAAATCATTTTTCTTACCTCATTGTAATCCCTAGATACATCCCCTGACAATGATAAACGACATCACTAGCTCTACCTCCTAATTTTGACTGAACAACAAGACCCACATGGTTTTTGGCTAAATGAAGTATTTCCCTGCTTCTCAAAATATATGAAAAAAAATGCTTCCGCATCTTGTGATGAATGTAAGAAATTGTTTTCTATCTAGTTTATATTTGTTGCAGGAATGTTATTACAAACTCTGGTTTAAGAGACATACAGGCAGCATGTCTGCTAAAGCTGTGATTAAGGGCTCATAAAAGTGAGGTAATCATTGATTTTAACCATTTAATTGGTTGCAGATAGATGGCTAACAGAACATTGTTTTGATTTTGGAGAATCCCCGAGCTGTCGATAATTTAAGAGGGATGATGCTTAGTCATGGATAAACAGATCATGGGCCAACTTAGTGGGAATAGATCAAAGAATGCCTTATGATATAATTAAGGGGTGGAGCCAGGTCTGTCTGTAGTTTGCAGTTTGCCATATGATTTTAGTCTGACAAGGCAGGTCTTCAATTGACACATTAAAGGTTCTCTACAAGATCATAGCACAGAGAAAAGCAAGTTAACCTGATTGTTAACTTTATTTACAAGTGGTCTTTGAACTATATTTGTTTGCTTAATTGGAATATATAGTGGTGTAGGGAATAAGTTAACATTTTCCCTTTTATTTAAAAAATGTTTTAACGGTTAGCTGTAAAGAACTTTTTTGCTAATGTGATTGATGCTGTGCTTAAATTAAAATTAGTTTCAACATAAAAGATATTTATTGGTCAGAGTCCTCACTCCTGTGATGAAGTATCAACAAAGTGTTGAATTCTTGTCCAGAATCCTAACAATGTTTCTCCTTAAACCTTAACAGTGCTTGAACATATTTAAACATATCCCCACTAGGATTTGGAGTAGGAAAATTTACTCTTCCCTCTGGACTTTCCTCAACTTTTGCCTTTAACTCCAACTTTTAATTTGATATTTTCTATGCCTTCCTCTACTTCAGGTCTATTTTCTGAAGTTCAAATTTGCTCTTATTTCTCCTGCTATTGCCTCTCTCTCTCTCTTTTTCCGACTCTCGTTTTCTTTCTGTCCTCTCTCTTTTTTTTCCTTTGCTTCCGCCATTGCCTCTCCCTCCATGTCTCTTGCTTCTATTTCCAGCTGCCTCATTTCCTTAGCATGTCGTAACTGGATCTTAGCTAATTCCAATGATTCTTGCTACAACTTCAGGCAGTGTCTCTGGCATCTCTTCCAAATTTAAATGCTGAGCTGTTGCTTTAATGATGTCTCGCTCCCTCCCCCCCGACGGGTAAGTTCAACTGCAACTTGTCCGCCTGTTCCAAACCTTTTGTTTTAAGCATCTTTTGTCAACCATCGAAGGTTATTTCCTTAAGTCTCCCCTCCCCTTTTAAACTGAAAGCAACCGCTCCTCATTCTCGATGGGCGCCATCTAATCCCAAAAAAAATCAGAGTCCATTCTGGGCAGGATTACTGGGGTCGTTCCCAGAATTTGGTGGGCCGGAATGACCCCGCTATCTAATGGCACTCGGTTATTACATCCACCCCCCACCCACCCCCCAAATGACACTTAGCGCCATTTCCTGCATTAAGGAGCTCCGAAGAGCAAAGATCCTCAGTTAAATGGTGCCCTGATCTTCAACCTCCCCAGATATGACCTCTGGACCCCCCTCCCCCCCCCCCCCCCCAACACCCCAAATCATCTATTGGGAGTCCTCGAGCCTCCCTCCTCGCCGCGCCCCACCACATACCGGCAGGGAAACCTTGGGTCGAATCCCCACTGCGGGCAAAGTGCCAGCTCGTCACTTTGACACTGCCATCCTGGCAATGTCCCTGCCAACCTGGCAGTGCCACTCGGGCACCATGGCAGTGCCAGATTGGCACATGGGTGTCACTGCCAGGGTGCCCAGGTGGCAATGTCAGGGTGCCAGGCTGGCAGTGCCAACGTACCCCATTGGCAATATGACAATTTCTTACATTCATCGCGACATCACCTTTTCTGTGTTGTTGTGCAGGCGTACACCAACGCCACCAACAAGTTGCATTTACATAGCGACTGTTTGAAATTCATTCACAGGATGTGGGCTTTGCTGACTGGGACTGCATTTATTGTCCTCGAGAAGGTGGTGTGCCGCCTCCATAAACCACTGCAGTCTCTGAGGTGCAGGTACATCCACAGTGCTGTTAAAGAAGGTGTTTCAGGTCAAAACCAGTGGAAGGGAAATTCGGAACTGGCATTAGGTAATGAGAACCCGGAATGGCCTCTCGGGATGTTTAATGTCAGGAAACATCTGGGAATCAGGGCTGGTTTAGCACACTGGGCTAAATCGCTGGCTTTTAAAGCAGACCCAGGCAGGCCAGCAGCCCGGTTCAATTCCCGTACCAGCCTCCCCGAACAGGCGCTGGAATTGGACTGGCGACTAGGGGCTTTTCACGGTAACTTCATTGAAGCCCGCTCGTGACAATAAGCGATTTTTCATTTCATTTCATTTTCAGGTGGTGTCCAACGAATTCAGTAGAAAACACTTACACTGCTTCAGAAATAAGGCAATTTTAACGCTGGGGTCTGGCGTTAATCCCACCCATTGATTTACTACCATTCTCACTTAGACGTTGACATAAACCAGGAGGAGAATATACCAATCTGAGTGTCTCCTCCGCCCCACCCCCCAATATGATGATAGGTTTGGACTGAGGGTACCTGATGTGAGGTTTGGGTTTGTGAAGCAAGGGAATGTGGGGGGAGGTCTAGGAGAGGGGGATGCCGAAGGAGAAAGATACATGTACCTTTCTCCTCTGGTCGACAGTGTACCTGCTTCCTCTGTGTCACTATGTCCTGGCTGGAAGGCTCCAATGGCTTCCCTGCTCAGGCCTGAGCTAAATGACAGTTTAGTCCCAGTGATGTTACTGGGACCTTACACAGAAACGCAAAGAAGCAAACAGCCTCTGAGTTACAAGGTTGTTGGTGCCAGTCCCAATTTAAAACCTTGAGTAAACAACCTAGAGCAGACAGATGCAAATGATCCAATGGCACTATTTCGAAGAAGAGCATGCTTGATCTTCCTGGTCAACATTTATCCTTCTGTCAGCATCACTCAATGAAACGATCTGGTCATTATCCCATTGCTTTATGTGGGGCCTTTCTGGAGGCAGAATGGCTGCTACATTTTCCCTGCATTGCAACAATAACCACACTTTGAAAATTCTTCCCTCCCTCCCTCCCTCCCCTCCATCCCTCCCCTCACTCCCTTCCTCCCTTCCTTCCCACCTCCCTTTCTCCCTCCTTTCCTTGCTTCCCCCTCCATTGTTCCTTTCCTGTATTCCCCCTCCTTCCTTCCTTCCTCCCTTCCTCCCTCCCCATTTTCCTCCCTACCTTTCTCCCTCCCTACCTTCATCCTTCCTTCCCTCCATTCCTCTTTCGCTCCCTTCCTTGCATCCCCTTCCATTATTCCTTTCCTGTATTCCCCACATTCCTGTATTCCGCCCTCCCCTCCTTCCTCATGGAAACTGGCAATGTAGTTGGAGGCCATTTGGCCAATCATTCCCTTGATGCCTTCACTCGAGATGATCAAAATTGCAGAGGGGTTTGTGCTTCATACCTCGGAGATATGCAGAGATGATACACCAGCCTGTCTGTGTGCAGCCATCTCGTTCAATGATGTAATGTATTTATTCTCTCATGCTTACAGCTTTTTTTTTATAAATTAAGAGTACCCAATTATTTTTTCCAATTAAGGGGCAATTTCGCGCGGCCAATTCAACTACCCTGCACATCTTTGGGCTGTGGGGGGTGAGACCCATGCAAATACAGGGAGAATGTGCAAACTCCAAATTTACAGTGACCCGGGGCCAGGATCGAACCCGGATCCTCACCGCCAGTGAGGCAGCAGTGCTAAGAAGCTTACAGCTTCTTGCTTCTCCATTCCCAGTCACCACACCCAGGCTGAACTAATTACACACACAGTACAGTGAAGACGCGATCAAACACCAAACAACTGGATAGTTGACCATCACCATGTGGACACAGTTGACTTTCTGACAGGTATGTAACCTAGCGATTTAACTCCCCACCTGTCCCATGTTTCCAGGGGTCCAGTTGCTAACTCTGATAGTTCATTTCAAAGCATCGCAACAGTCTGTGCAATATCGGTTCCTCGAGCCTGGTCTTTTTGTGTGGCCCACAACCCCATTTCGACCCTCCCTTTGACAGCTGTGCATTCACCTCTGGTGGCCTGACACTCTGGAATTGTCTCTCTGCACCCCTCCATCTCCCTCTCCTCCTTTATGACAGCCTGAAAACCCCACCTCCTTGCACCCCGCCTAATATCTCCTCCTTTGTCTCAGTGTCCACGTTTGTCCCATCACACGGCGGCAAGTTGTGCTGGGTCATATTTCCGTGTTGGGGTTTGACACAAATGCAAGTTGAGGTCAACGCCTGGAGGCAAAGTGGGAGCCTGATGGCCACTCTTCAGGATGTGGGGAGAGTGAGCGTGAGCAATAGGGGCTCCTCAATTCTCCCGAGGTGCTGGGAGGAATTAGGCAGCATAAATCCAGTTTTATTCGGTGACATCTGGCCAAGTCAACCACAGAAAGGGAAAAAAATAACATGCAACATTTGATTGAAGCTGTGCAGAGGATGGAATGTTTTTTTGTACATTCCAGTGGTTTCCAACCACCAGCGGGTATTAACGAGGATTGCGATTCTGGACCTCAGGCAAAGGGACCAGCTCCAATTTTGACTCGATTCAAGTCCACAGCTGAAAACCATTTACAGCGGAGGGATTGAGAGGGAGAAGATTGCCCAAGTAAATTGGGGGCGATTGTTCAATGAACCGTTATTGTTGCTCCGAGGCGAGGCTGCCTTCATGGCTGGCCTTGTGCTTCACATGTGCGATCCAGAGTAAAAACTCTGCTTCCTGCTGTTGTTGCGAGTGGGAGTGAAGATTCAATGTTCTGCCTCCTCCACTGCATCCTCTCTGTGGGCAGCTGGAAGACAGAAGTAAAGTGCAGTTGCTGCTGACAAAGTTCACTTTTTACGGGCGGTGGAGGGGTTGCGTTTTAAAGAAGACATCGGTGTTGACTAAAATGGGAGGCTGGGATTGGATGTCGGCCGGAATTATCAGAAGCAAAAATGACAAGCGTCAGGCTCCGACAGAAAACCGACGTGCCTCTCTCCTGAAACACAGCCAGGTTTATCTGACCGGACCTTCTGACTTTTTCGGAGAACAAATCGGTGGGTGTGTTCAGCGCCACTACTTTGGGCGGGGCAGTGCTTCGAAGAACTGGCAAGCCGGTCTGCACAGAGATCGGGGTGGCATCCTTAAAGGGATCTCCGGTCAGCGGGAACACTGAACTCCCCCCCCCCCCCCCCCCCCAGCGCCCCCGCCACCACCTCCCCAACCCCCACGACCATGAAGGACCACCCACACAGGTTTTGGGATGACCCCACACCACTGAAGTATTCTCCCCCTCCCCTCCTCCAGGCATGCGTTCTTTGCCATGCACTCCTTCCCTTCCACCCCCACCATAGGTAAAGGGAAGCCCTTCTCCCCCAATGGAGAAGGACTTGCCTTCTCTCAATGCCCCTGGCCAGTGTTTCTTGGCACTGCCCCCTGCAATAACGTGTGGCAGTGCCAGGTCGCACTGCCCAGCTTTGACCCCCGACCCTGGATTCTCCAGGCACCTCTGCACCCCCGGCGTGGTCGTCGCGGCTGGATTTCAATTTCAAAATCCAATAGTAAGCCAATGCCGACCTGAAGTCACGCCGCCGGGGGAGAACGCCAGACAGAGTTGGAAGGTGAAGCCATTAAATCATATTTACAGCCATTCAAATCGATGGAAATGACGGGGTGCGGGTCTGAGATCTCACCGGTGCAAATCCCGTTATGGCCCTCTCGCAAGATTTAGCGGCCATCACAGGAATTGCGCGGCTGAACAATCACACCCATACGCTGCTGTAATAACGCTGAACTCGAGAGGTAACATCAGAATGACTGCCTTGACACCAAGACAGAACATGGACGGTGTATGGCATCAAGGAGCCCGAAAAAATTTGGAGTCAATGAAAATCATTTTGCGCCCGGCTCTTCCAAAGCACAATACAAAACAGCATCAAGGAGTTGGGTTTGAGTCAGCTGAAATGCTGCCTGCAGGAACTGAAGCTCACTTGAGAAATGCAGCTGTGATCGATCCCAAAATGCATCCAAAATGCAGCGAATCTAGGGCCTAATCCAGGTGAGCAACCCTGAACCTGAGCCATACGCCATAATTTATGATAAATCTTATATTAAGACTAATTTTAAAAATTTACATTTTTTAAATAAAGAAAAGAAAATAATGGAGAAATCTCTCCACTGGATGGAGTCATACCTGGCATAAAGGAAGTGCTGATTGGAGGTCAACAACCTCATTTCCAGGACATCACTGCAAAGAGTTCCTCAGGGTAGTGGCCTCGGCCCAAACATATTCAGCTGCTTCATCAATGACCTTCCCTCCATCATAATCTCTGAAGTGGGGATGCCCGCTGATGAATGTACAACATTCAGCACCATTCGCGACTCCTCAGATAATGAAACAATCTATGCCACTATACAGCAAGGCAATATTGAGGCTTGGGCCGATAAGTGGTAAGTAATGTTCACACTGCACAAGTGCCTGGCAATGACCATCTCCAACAAAAGAAAATCCAACCATCACTCCTGCCTCCCACCCATTGACTCCATCTACACCTCCCGCTGCCGGGGGAAAGCGGGCAGCATAATCAAAGATCCCTCCCACCCGGCTTACTCACTCTTCCAACTTCTTTCATCGGACAGGAGATAGAGAAGTCTGAGAACACGCACGAACAGACTCAAAAACAGCTTCTTCCCCACTGTCACCAGATTCCTAAATGACCCTCTTATTGACTGAGCTCATTAACTCTACACCCTGTATGCTTCATCCGATGCCAGTGCTTATGTAGTTACATTGTATATCTTGTGTTGCCCTATTATGTATTTTCTTTTCTTCCCTTTTCTTCCCATGTACTTAATGATCTGTTGAGCTGCCCGCAGAAAAATACTTTTCACTGTACCTCGGTACACGTGACAATAAACAAATCCAATCCAATCCAATCCAATCCAATAACATTCAATGGCATTATCATCGCTGAATCCCCCACGATCAACATCCTGGGGGTTACCATTGACCAGAAACTGAACTGGACCAGCCATATAAATACTGTGGCTACAAGAGCAGATCAGAGGCTGGGAACTCTACCGTGAGTAACTCACCTCCTGACTCCCCAACGCCTGTCCACCACACATAAGTCACAAGGAGTGTGATTGAATACCATACACATGCCTGAACGACTGCAGCTCCAACAATGATCAAGAAGCTCAACACCATTCAAGTCAAAGCAGTCTACTTGATTGCTACCAATGCACCAACTTCAGCACTCATTCCCTACAAACTGACAGCCGTGTGTTCCATATACAAGGTGCACTGCAGTAACTCACCAAAGTTCCTTAGGCAGCACCTTACAAACTCACCACCTCTGCCACCTGGAAGGACAAAAGCAGCAGATACCTGGGATTATCACCACCTGGAGGTTCCCCTTCAAGTCACACACCATCCTGGCTTGAAATATATCGGCCGTTCCTTCACTGTGTCTGGGTCAAAATCCTGGAACACCCTCCCTAACAGCACAGTGGGTGTATCTACCCCACATGGACTGCAGTGGTTCAGGAAGTCAGCTCACCATCACTTTCTCAAGGGGCAATTCGGATTTGGCAATAAATGCTGGCCGAGCCAGCGACACCAAATTAGTTAGTAACTAATTCAGAATTCGGAGGCAGAAAGAATGGATGGAGGTTTAGTTCAGAAGATCCAGCTTTTCACTGAGGGGTGGGATTTATGTGGGCCTGGTGATGTATTACTTGTCATCCTGTTCAAAAATTCAGTTGCAAACTAACTGTCTGTAAGAAAGGCGGCCCAGCCCTGTATATACCCCACTCAGTGCAGAACAGTCTTGTCCTCGAGAGCTGCCGGCCAATCTGATTCGCCGGGAGCTCGTGAAATCCCAGCAGCGCCTAAACTCCGCAGTGGGCACTGCTGGGGCCATCCCACGAAGAACACCACCTGGATCCCAGAGACAGGTAAGTGTGGGACTTTTGGGCTGGGAGGATCAGATGTTTGGGTTTCGATAGGGGTGATGTTTGGGTTTTGAAGGCAGAAGGTTGGGTATAAATTTGACAGGAAGTGCCCCCTGTAGAGTACAGGGCTTTATCCAATAGAGGTGCCCCCCCCCCCCCCCCCCCTCCCCGACCTCCTCTCTGCCTTTTAACCAGAGTTGGTGAGTGAATGATGGCCCAGCCTTGTCCGTCTTCCTCCGCCAACAGCGTTCTGGCGGCAGAAGCAAACAAGGGGCGGGTTCACCCTTCTGAAGGCAGAGTGTTGACACCGTCGTAAAAGCCGGAGAGTTTAACGACGGCGTCATCAGACCGCTAAGTGTAGCGATCCTCTGCCCTACAGGGTACCAACACGGCACTGTAGTGACTCACGCCGCTCCAGCTGCCGATACCAGCGTCAAATGGGCGTCACGGGTCTGCGCATGCACGCTGCAACCGGCCGAATGCGCTCATGCGCGGTAGCTTCCTTCTCCGCGCCGGCCCCGTTGCAACATGGCGTAGGGCTACAGGGGCCGGGGCGGAGTAAAAGAGGCCCTCCCCCCCCAAGTAAGGCCTCCCCTGACAGGATGGACGCTGAGGTCCCGCCGGGTGAGACCAGATGTGAACGCCAGCAGCGGGACTCGGGCTTTTTTGGCGGCCATCCCGGGGCGAGAATTGGCTAACCGGCGTCAGGGTGGCGTCACGCGAATCAAGCCCAGCCCGGCGACTCTCCGAACCGGCGTGGGCTGAGAGAATCCTGCCCAAAGTCTTTTATTGCCCCCTTCATTGGTTCCTTTGGCAGGGGCTGGTTTAGCTCACTCAGCTAAATCGCTGGCTTTTAAAGCAGACCAAGCAGGCCAGCAGCACAGTTCGATTCCCGTACCAGCCTCCCCGGACAGGCGCCGGAATGTGGCGACTAGGGGCTTTTCACAGTAACTTCATTTGAAGCCTACTCGTGACAATAAGCGATTTTCATTTCATTATAGGCCTCAATAGGTCAAAGGGCGGGTGTCCTAATGGAGGCCCTACACGGTGTATTCTGGGAAATCCTTTGAGGGAGGTTTGGTGAGAAGGCAGTGGACTAGCCGCCTGTCATATTTTCCATCCTCCCGGACCAAAATCCCACTCGGTGGGGGTTATAAAATGCAGGCCTACACATAGCAATGGCTTGAAAGAAGAATGTGCAAGTTTTACATCCACGATTGTAGATGGAGGGGGGGGGTGGAGCAGAGACACAGTAAAGTTGTGGAGGTGGGAGTAGGGAGACACAGAGGGACGTCAATGGACTAAATGAGTGGGCAATGCTGCAGCAGATGGATTTCAGTTCAGGAAAGTGCTGAGGTTATCCACTTTGAATTTGAGGAAGTCCAAATATTTGCTTAATGGCGAGAAACTATGCACTGTGGAAATTAAATACATAAATCTCTGAAAGCGAATGCACGAGCAAAAAATATCACCCAGAAGGCTAAAGGATTGTCGACCTTCATTTCAAGGGAGCTGGCACTCAGAGGGGAGAAACTAATCCTTCAGTTCCTTCGAGACTTGCTCAGATCTCATCGGGAACATTGTGTTCGATTCTGGCCGCCGCGTATTTGGGAGTGCTTACTGGTTTTAGAATGGGCACGGTGCGCATTCAGCAGAATGACACCGGGGCACGAAGGGTTAAATTGCGAGGGCAGGTTGCATAAACTTGACTTGCATTCCCTTGAGTTTCAAAGCTTATTAGCATGTTTTATGTGATCAAAGGATTTGAGGGTAGATAAAGAGAAGCTGAAGCCTCCGGTGGAGTAATCCAGAACAAACAGGAATCACCTAAACATTACAGTTTGTGACATTTCTCAGACAGAAATGGCAAAGACATTAAGGATTATAAATCAAAGGCAGGCAGGTGAGGTTTAGTTACAGATCAGCTATAGCATACTTGACTGATGGAACAAACTCAAGGGGTTGAATGGTCTATTCCCATATAATCACAATTCTCAAGACCCAATGAGTGGTTCTATGTCCTTTTCTTTATTCATTCTTGATATATTATCATTGCCGACGTTTATTGCCTATTCCTTTTTGCCCTTGGGAAGGTAGTGGTGAGTTATTTTTCTTTTAGTGTCGCTGCAATCTTCATGGTGTAGGCGCACCCACAATGCTGATAGGGAGGGAGTGATCGGGAAGTTCTAAGTCAGAATGGTGTGTAGCTCGGAGGGAAACTTGCAGGTGGTGATATACCGATGCACCTGATGCCCCATCCCTCTAGGTGGTAGAGGCCGGAGGTTTGCAAGGTGCTGGTTGAAGGCTCGGTGAATTCCCGCAGTGCATACGGCTGTCACAGTGCATCGGTGAAGAAGGGATTGCATGTTTAATGTGGTGGATACGGTGCCAATGAAGCGAGCTACTTTGTCCTCGTCGGTGTCGATCTTCCTGAGCGTTGTTGGAGCTGTGCTCATCCAGACAACGGGAGTGTAGATACATGGCATGTTTCAGGAAATGAGAAATGTTTTTGTGAAGTCTGACATGTGCTTGTGTTGATAGTTGATTGCAAAAGTGAAGTAAAAGTTGTATGGGAGAATTTGCACGGGCAAAACTGACAGAAGGCATTCTAGTTATTGAATAATTTGCCTCTTAGTTCCAGGGTTAAACATGACAGTGAATTTCCTTTTACTTTGGGGGTGATAAAAGAATTCTAGCTTTTTTTATGCTTCTTGCTTCCATCAAGACTGGACTCAATTTTCGTATCCAGATTACTGGATTGCTTTGCAATTCCCACTTTCAGCTCTGTGACATTTAATGATTCAACGGACACAGTGATGGAAGACTGATTCATAATATCTTCAAGAAGAATGAGTGATATCTGAAGAGAAAGTTAACACAAAACGGGAACAGGGAGTGTGATTGCTCGTCCTGAGAGCGGGGGCAGGTCAGGACAAGGCCACGGTCTTCTTGTGAACTTTAAAATTCTACGACCCTAAATAAACTGCTGGATAGACGGCTTGCTGACTCACTGCACAAACAGGTCGGGCAGCAAATGGAGAGAGGGCTGGGGAGATTTCACCCTTCGCCTAAACATTAAAGAGAAGGCTTAGGGTTGTATAACACGTCTCACAACATCTCCTCTACTCTTCTTCAAATAATACTGGCCGATCTTTCACATCTACCCCGAAAGGGATGTCAGGGCCTTACTTTGATGTCTCATTACAAAGACTGCACCTTCAACAGTGCAACATTGCCTCAGTACATCACTGGGAAAATGAGCCTGTTTGTGAGCTTCATTGTCAGCCATGGATGTGACACCAGACCTTCTACCACTGTGCTTACATGCTTACTCTGAAATTCCTCCATCCATTATTTTAATGGAGGGTTTGTCCATTTAAAATGAGTGGATCAATACTTTTATTAAAACACAGGGTAAAATAATAAAAGGAATCGAGTATCTGTGCTTAAATTAGTGCATTCAGGACAGAAATTAGGAAACATTTTGAAAACAAAGTGAGGCAAGGGTTTCGGATCACTTGTCCACAAATATTCTCTCACAAGATGCAGGTGGCACTGGTTGGGACAGTACTTTGTTGCTCATTAGTGATTAACCTTGAGAAGGTGGTGGCGAGCTGACTTCTCAAACCGCTGCAGTCCAGGTGGTGTAGAAAAAGCCATGGTGCTCTTATGGACTGAGTACCAGGATTTTCAGCGACAGTGAATGAACGGCGATATATTCCAGGTCAGGATGGTGTGTGGCTTGGAGAGAAGCTTTCAGGATGTGGTGGTCCCAGATATCTGTAGCCATTCTCCTCCAGGTGAATGAGGTATTAGGGTTGGAAGTAACTTTCGAACGCATCTTGGTGAATTGCTGCCGTACATCTTGGGGGCGATTCTCCGATATTGGGCCCAAGTGTTTGCGCCATCGTGAATACCGTCGCGTTTCACGACGGCGCGAACCGGGCCCGGGCAGTTTGGACCGTGCCAACGTGCGCATGCACAGGGGACTTCTTTAGCGCGCTGGCCCCGAGCATCATGGGGTCAGTGTTCAGAGGCCGACCGCGCCAGGAAGTAGGCCTGGGGGTGGGGGAGAGGCCGGCCCGCCAATCGGTGGGCCCCGATCGTGGGCCAGACCCCATCGGAGGCCCCCCCGGTGAAGGAGCCCCCTTCCTCACCCCCACAGGCCACCCCCTGACCGTTCACACAGAGTTCCCGCCGGCAGCGACCGGGGGGGGGTGAACAGCGCCGGCGGGACTCTGTCATATCGGCACGGCCACTCGGCCCATCCGAGCTGGAGAATCAGCGTCCCTGCCAATTCCTGCGGCCGGCACCACACCAAACGCGCCGGTGCAAATGGCGCTGATTCCAGCCCCGCGTGGGGCTCGGAGAACCGCCCCCCCCCTTATTGATGGTTCACACTGTTGTCAATGTTCATCGGTAATAAAGGTTATTTAAGGTTGAGGAAGGGGTTCCAATTAATTGGGCAACTTTGTCCTGGGTGGTGTCAAGTTTCTTGAGTATTGCTGGAGCTGCACTCAGCCTGAATTGTGCCTTATAGATGATGAACAGTATTTAGGGAGCCAGGGGGTGAGTAACCTGCCGCAGGATTCCTGGCCTCTGAGCTGCTCTTGTAGCCATATGGCTGGACCAGTTCAGTTTCTGGTCAGATGTTGAAAGTGGGACATTCAGTCATGCTAATGACATTGAATGTCAAGAGGTGGAGGTTAGATTCTCTTTTGTTGGAGATGGCCATTGCCTGGCACTTGTCTGGTGTGAATGTTTCTTGCCACTTGTCAGCTGCAGTTTGAATGTTGCCCCGGTCTTATTGCGTATAGACATGGAACGTTCCAGTATCTGAGTCTCAAATGTCAATGCACTTTGAGCAATCATCAACAAACATTCCTACTTCTGACCCCATAACGGAGGAAAGGTCATTGATGATACAGCTGGAGATAGTTGTGCCCCGTCACTCTCACAGTTAGAATGATTCAAAGACGCCAAATACTCATAAGGGATTGGGTAAACATGTTGTTGGTTTATTTACTTATGCTAGGCACATGGAAACATTTATATAATGGTGGAAAGCTTGAAGACATCAGCAGCTGTGCTATGTTCAGCTTACACTCAAAAATTAAACTAAAACTGGATTGCGTAATAAACATCCCTTCTGGTGATGTCATCCTGCTCTACCTTAAAGACATTTTACAACATCGACCTTTCTTTTTAAGGGTAATTCCTCCCTTCCAAAGAGGTAAAACTATTGACATTACATGTTCATGTTTAATTACCAGTACATAAGTGTATGAGACAGATAAATCTATGAGTCTTGAAAGCGATAGATAATCTGCCATCACGCCCAGATCTCGTAGTGGTGATATTGGCTGGAGGCTCCTTTTCAATGCTCACAGTGATCTGTTGGATTGCCATCTTGAATTGTATTCCTGGTTGCATTTGGGACCTTTCTTTCGATGCAATAGGACTGTACAGTGCTTGTGGAGCAGGAATGGGTCTGATTTGTCCTGGGTTACAACTCACCATGGTGTCTTTGTGTGTATTGACTTCATAGGACCTCGGTTCTGAGCAAACTCTTGTCTCCTTGGCTTGGTGCCACATACATTCCGTGGGATCCAGGTTGAGAACCTTGAGTGGGATTCTCCCATATCCGGCGGGCGGGGCGGTACCAGCGTAAAGAGTGGCATGAACCACTCCAGCATCGGACTGCCCGGAAGGTGCGGAATCCTTCGGGGGCTAGGCCGGCGCTGGAGTGATTGGCGACGCGCCAACCGACGCCAAAGGGCCTCCGCCTGCCGGCGTGAGTTGCCACATGTGCAGGAGCGCCAGCGTGTTCCCAGAACCGCTGCCGTGATTCATGCGCATGCGCAGGGGGTTTCCTCTCCGCACCAGGCATCGCGGAGCTTTACACAGGCATGCATGGAGGGAGAGAGTGCCCCCACAGCACGGGCCCGCCCGCAGATCGGTGGGCCCCAATGGCGGGCCAGGCCACCGTGGGGGCACCCCCCCAGGGCCGGCTCCCCCGTGCCCTCCTCCCCCCGAGGACTCTGCAGGCCAGCTTAAAGACAGGTCCCGCCGGTACAGACCCTGTGTAATTCACGCCGGCGGGACTGGCTGAAAATGGGCGGCTGCTCAGCCCATCGGGGACCGGAGAATAGCTGGGGGGGGGGCACTGACAATGGCCCCCGACCGGCGCAGCACGATCCCGCCCCCGTCAAAAAACCGGCGCCGGAGAATTCGGCAGCTGCGTCGGAGCGGCGGGGCGGGGTCACGCTGTCCCTCGGCGATTCTCCCGACCCGGCGAGGATCAGAGAATCCTGCCCTTTATGTCCCAATTGTAAGCTGCATTTTACTTGCTAACTTGTATGATTGTTGTAGCGCTAACAATTATACTCAAAGCCGAGAGACTAGTACAATAGAGGCTTTATTGTTGTACGATGTTGTCTCTCCATCTGCAACAGTAGACTAAGGGTCTGAGCAGCACTCATACATTTATACATAAGCTCCCTGTGGGCGGAGCTAGCCGGCAGGGGCTTACCGGAGGAACCTGTATTACAGGTACAGGCATACATCCCCCTACTGCAGTACACATAACTACAGTGGTTATATCACCACATTCACCCCCTGTAAAAATGAGTCCGGCGGGGGTGACATGTAACTCTAATATAAAGGATGCTATTTACAAGAGGGTCCAACAAGGAAAATCAAGAGTCCATCCGGTTAGCAGGTTACAGGTTGAGCCGAATCGGTGGTCAAACGTTCCGCTGTGATCGGCGTAGCTGTGGTGGTGACGTCGGCACAGGCGGTGATGGCAGCGATAGTGGCATCTGCAGTACCTGTGGGTAAAATGGCGGCGTCCATGGGGCGCACGTTGTGGGGTCGGAACAAATGGCAGCGCCCATGGAACGCACATGGCGGTGGTGGATGAAGATGGCGGCGCCCATGGAGCGCACGTGGCGGGGGCGGCAATAGATGGCGGCACCCACTGATCGCACGTGGGGTCGGGGGAAGCGGACGGCGGGGCCCATTGAGGGAGCGGCTGAGGCGAGGGGACCTGGGGCGCGATAGCGGCGACCGTCCGGGACTGACACACTGCTGCAAAGTGGCCTTTCTTGCCACAAGCTTTGCAGGTCACTGTGCGGGCCGGGCAGCGTTGGCGAGGGTGCTTCTGTTGACCGCAGAAGTAACAGTGGGGACCCCCAGGGGGTGCGGTGCGGCGGGCAGCGCAGGCATAGTGTGCGGGGGTGGCTGCTGGGGGCGCCATTTGCGGGGTCCACGAGGGGTAGGACGGATGGGCCTGGGGGCCGTTTGCGGGGTCCACGAGGGGTAGGATGGGCGGGCCGAGTGGCTAGCGGAGTAAGTTCGCGCACTACGGGAGGCGGCCGTCATGGAAAGCACCAGGGCCTTTGCGGGCCCGCGAGGTCGGGGGCGGCCCTTTCCAGCAGTCGTTGCCGGATTGGGTCCGATACAATGCCTGTAACAAAGGCATCGCGCATGAGTAAATCAGAATGTTCCGTGGCTGTGAGGGCCCGGCAATCGCAGTCTCGTACCAGAGGTATAAGGGCCCTCCAGAAGTCCTCAATCGACTCACCCGGCTGCTGGACGCGAATAGAAAGTTGATGCCTCGCAAACAGGGTGTTCGCCGATGGTGAATAGTTCTCCTTGAGCAGTTCCATAGCTGCGGTGTAGTCGGTGCGAATCTCGAATGAGCGGAAAGACGCTGGAGCTAAGTCTGGAGTACAGGAGTTGCTTTTTCTGAGCCTCCATCGGGGGAGGGTCCGCTGAAGAGATGTAGGCCTCAAAGACTGCAAGCCAGTGAACAAAGTCTTTTCTGGCGTGAGGCGACTGCGGATCCAGCTGCAGACGGTCAGGCTTGATTCTGATGTCCATGGTGAACGGGAAATCGTACAACAATAAATTGTAGCGCTAACAATTATACTCAAAGTCGAGAGACTAGTACAATAGAGGCTTTATTGTTGTACGATGTTGTCCCTCCATCTGCAACTGTAGACTGAGGGTCTGAGCAGCTCTCATACTTTATACATAAGCTCCCTGTGGGCGGAGCTAGCCGGCAGGGGCTGACCGGAGGAACCTGTATTACAGGTACAGGCATACATCCCCCTACTGCAGTACACATAACTACAGTGGTTATCTCACCACAATTGTCTAGCGAAGGAACCCTGTGTTACTGGTCACGGGTTCTGTGGGCCCTTTGTGACTGATGATCCCGATCCTAGCGCCGCATCTTCGACCGCACACTTGGCAGGTGTTTCTGGGAGGTGGGATCGGTCCTTGGACTCTGCCTGCATATTGTCATGTATATAGTGTTGGTGATCTTCTCTTGCAGTTTTAAAAGTTGCTCTCCAGTTTCTGAGAATGCACAATGGGTAAGCGTAGGTAAAGTGACTTGCACTGGTCTACCAAACATGAGCTCAGCCAGTGATTAAATTGTTGCTCTCAAAGGTGTAATTCGCAGATGTGACATTGTGTAAATTGATCTGTCTACATTTGTGAATTAGGGATTTCACCGAGTTCAGCTAGACAGTTAGATTTAGGGTAGTGTGGAGGAGAAGTGCTGTGATTACTATTCCACTTCTCACACATATCCTAAAATTACTGAGTAATATACCGTGAATCATTGTGCATAATGAACTGATAAGACGCATCAAATAGACTGAAATAGCACTTAGAGTCTGTGCAAAAGTTTTGCTTGACAATTCCTTCTTCGGCAATCACTTGCTAACGAGTATGATTGTCCAGCTAGGGAACTCCGTATTACTGGTCATGGGTTCTGTGGTCTTTGCGTGACTAATGATCTCGATCCTGGAGCCATATCTTTGACCGCACACTTGGCAGGTGTTTCCGGACGGTGCGATCGGTCCTTGGACTCCAGGTGGCTGATATTCCTTTCTCAGCCTCTATTTCCAGGCCTCCTCTTGCCGTCGGGTGTCCAGGCAATTATGCAATTCTCGAATGATGTGTAGTCAGTGCCATAGTCATGAAAGATGTCAGGTACAATCTTTGACCAAGGTTGGATAAGGGTTTCATGTGGTATCAGTGGCTCTTTGTGCTGTCTTGGCCTAGGCTCTTGTCATGTCTCACGCTTCTTGCCAATGACTTCAATACCATTGTTCATATGCAGCCAACAGCCTCAAGTGAGCCTTCTCATCTAATCTACACCCGTGTGTGAGTGAGTGATGGCATTGATCAATGGCGTGAAACAGGTGTTTCCCATCTTCATCTCCATCGTGTTCATCATCATGTTAGAAAATGAGAAAATATTGGATAGACTCAGCAGGTCTGGCAGCATCTATGGTGAGATAAACAGAGTTATCATTTCGAGCCCATCTGACCCATAAGACCACAAGAAATAAAAACAGGAGGAGGCCATTCAACATCTCGAGCCTGCTCCGCAATTCAATAGGATCATGGCTGATCCATCATTCCTACATCCACCTTTATGCCCTTTCCCCGTAACCCTTGATTTTCTTACTGATCTGGAATCTATCTTAACCGTAAATATACACAAGGGCCGGGTTTCTCCAATCCTGTGCCAAGTTCTGACGCCGGCTTGAAAAGTGGCGGGAACCACTCCAGCGTCAACGGTCCTCAATTGTCCGGTATGCTCCCCTTCCTAAGGGGCTAGGCCAGCGCAGGAGTGGTCTCTGCAGCTCCAGCCAGCGCGGCACGGCCGGCAGGAATTCGTGCATGTGCGGCATGGTCAGCGTGATTCTGCACATGCGCATGGGTTCCCTGTCTCCGCGACGGTCCACAGGCAATATGGCGGAACCCTACAGGGGCCCAGCGCAGAGGAACATAGGCCCCCACGGAACCAGCCCGCCCACCAATTGGCAGGCCCCAATCACGGGCCAGGCCATCGTGGAGGCCCCCCACTGAGGTCGGGATCCCCCCACCAGGACGGCCCCCCGCAGACACAACCTCCAAGTCCCGCTGTGTGGGACCGTACGTGACCCACGCCAGCGGGACTCGGCCGAACTCGGCGACCACTCGGCCCGTTGGGGTCCAGAGATCTCCGGGTGAGCTGCTTTCAATGGCCCCCAACCGGCGCGGCGTGGGTGCCCGAGAAGCGGCACCGGAGAATCGTCGAGCCAGGGTCAGAGCGGCGTGGCGCGATCCGAGCGCCCACCCCCGCGATTGTCCAACCCGGCGTGGGATCGGTGAATGCCGGCCAAAGACTCTGCCCCACATCTCTCTGTGGCAAGGAGTTCCATAGAGTCAGAACCCTCTGCAGAATGAAATTCCTCCTCATCACAGGCAACCCTTTATTTTGAGACTCTGCCCTCTCGTCTTAGACTCTCCACGAGGGGAAATATCCTCTCAGTATTTACCCTGTCAAACCACTTCATAACCCAACATGTTTCAATGAGGTCACCTCACATTTTTCTAAATTCCAATGAGTAGAGTCCCAACCTGTTTAACCTTTGCCCTGAAGACAATCCCTCCATACCGGGGATCTTCCAAGTAAACCTTCTCTGAACCGACTCCAATGAAATAATATATTTCCTTAAATTAGGAACCAGAATTGTTCACGGTTGCTCCAGATGTGGTCTCAACCGTACCTTGTCCAGCTGCAGCAAGACTTCCCCACTCTTATACTCCAACCCCCTCGAAATAAGGGCCAACATTCCATTAACCTTCCTGATTACCTGCTACCTTTCTGTGTTTGTGCACAGGTTTTCCAAGTCCCTGTGTGTTGCAGCTTGCTGCAGTTTTTCCCCATTTAAAACTAATCTGTTATTTTGTTTCTCCCTTCCAAAATGAACAACTTCACATTTTCACACTTTATGCTCCATTGGCCAACTTTTTGCCCACTTATTTAACCTGTCAATATCTCTTGACACACTGTTTGTATCCCTCTCGCAACTTGTCGTTCCACCTATTTTTCTACCAGCTGTAAATTTGGCTGCAGTACATTCTCTTCCTTCCTCCAAATCATCAGCTTATATTGGAGACAGTTGCGGCCCCATAACTGATCCCTGTGGAACCCCACTGGTTACAGGTCGCCACCCTGAAAATGAACCCCTTCCCCCCCGCCCGCAGAAACAGCCACCATTTCTGTTCCTGGCTGCAAGGGAACCCAAATGCCATTTCACACTGGCTGGCCAAATTAAGGGCCGACCAGAGAGAAGCGAATGAAATGAAATGAACATCGCTTATTGCACAAGTAGGCTTCAAATGAAGTTCCTGTGAAAAGCCCCTAGTCGCCACTTTACCGGCGCCTGTTCGGGGAGGCTGGTACGGGAATTGAACCGTGCTGCTGGCCTGCCTTGGTCTGCTTTCAAAGCCAGCGATTTAGCCCTGTGCTAAAACAGCCTGTTTGTAACGGTGGGAGTGGCGTGGCCATCAGGTGCAAAGGGGACACAGTTGTCATGACAATAGGGTGATTGTGATCGTGGACTCCAGTATTGGATACAATACAGTACTCCCTGCCCTTCATTGGGGGGGGGTCACCTGATCCAGGCAGCACAGGTCAGATTGCACATGTTAGGGAAGGTTGTAACAAGAGTATAGATAGAATTTACAGTGCGGAAGGAGGCCATTTGGCCCATCAAGTCTGCACCGGCTCTTGGAAAGAGCACTCTACTCAAGCCCACACCTCCACCCTATCCCAGTAACCCCAGCTCACCCTGTTTGGGAAACTAAGGGCAATTTAGCATGGCCAATCCACCTAACCTGCACATCTTTGGAGTGTGGGAGGAAACCGGAGCGCCCGGACGAAACCCACGCAGACACGGGGAGAACGTGCAGACTCCTCACAGACAGAAACCCAGGGGGGAATCCAAACCTGGGACCCTGGAGCTGTGAAGCAACTGTGCTAACCACTGTGCTACCGTGCTGCCCTAGGCAGCAGATGCCTTGCAGCTGTGTGCTCATGTCATGTAATTGTGTTAATAATAAAGTTAGTTTGCAGAAACGGTGTCAATCATCCTGCCATCATGGAAAAAGGCACCAGCAGGGGATTTAAATTCAGTAAAGAAAGCTCCCTGAAGGCTGGTGAGACTGCGGTTGTCCACAGTCTCTCTATCCTGTCCAGCATGCATATTGACGATGTGATATTTCCTACTCCTAACAATGTTGCCTTTCTCGCTCAGACGTACCACCTTCCAGAGGCTGCTGGGACCCTCAGCACTCTCCTCTTGATGTCTGAGGAGGAGCAGCAGTCAATCCACCTGCCTTCCACACCCAACAGGCAGCAGCACAGATGCAGGCACATCAGTGGGCATTCGTTTGTTGTCTCAGACGGTCGTTCAGAGTGGGCAGGGCACAGCACATGAGGATCTGGTGGAGGCAGAGAACCCCCCCCCCCCCCCCCGGGTAACAGTAGCAAGAGGACTGCTGGAGACCAGGACTACACTGAGTCCGAAGCAGATGATAAGTCGCTAGGATCGTCCATCAGACAACAAATGCTGGATGATCCGCCAGATATGTAGGGAGATCTGGTGGTGATCTATGGGGGCTTGTGTGCCATTGCGTCTGTCATGGCAGACCGTGAGCACTGCGTTGACCATGAGCACTGCGTTGACCTGAGCCCTGAGAACCATAGAATCATAGAATTCACAGTGCAGAAGGAGGCTATTCAGCCCATCGAGTCGGCATCAGCCCTTGAGAAAGAGCACCGACTTAAACCCCACGCCTCCATCCTATCTCCTTTATCCCCATAACCCAGTAACCCCACCTAACCTTTTTGGGCACTAAGGACAATTTATCATGGCCAATCCACCTAACCTGCACGTCTTTGACTGTGGGAGGAAACCGGAGCACCCGGAGGAAACCACGCAGAGACGGGGAGAACGTGCAGAGTCCGCATAGACAGTGACCCAAGCCGGGATTTGAGCTTGGGACCCTGGAGCTGTGAAGCAACTGTGCTAACCACTGTGCTACCGTGCTGCCCACTTTGTGCACCAAGCAGATAGCCTCCTCCATTCAGATAGTGGCGACTCGCATGGCAAGGCAGCTCCAGGAAATAAATCAGATGACTGCCCTCAAATAACCAAAACCAAATTAATTCCAGGTACGACCTTGCCCCGTGGAAAATTTTCTCCCTGATTCCAAAGAACTTCAGTTTCACCAGGGCTCCTTGATGCCACAGATGCTGCCTTGGTGTCAATGGCAGACCTTCCCACTGATGCACAATCAATGGACACAAAACGTAGATAAAGTCCGAACGATAGGAATACACAAGAAGTGGACCCGGCAGCAGACGTACAGAAGAATGGCTGACTGCCGGGGACAACGGGTTCTTATATCCCGCCTCGTAGGCAGAGCTACCTACCTCTCAGCCAATCGCTGAGAGGCACATGACATACCTGGGCCAATGGGCAGCGAGTCCTCTGCACCAATGGCAGCTCACACTTCCAGGTACTGTAATACCCCTACCACACCCACCCTACTTGGAACAAGGCTGCAATGACGTCAGGAACTGAGTGGATCCAGCAGAACCCAAACTGAGCATCCGTGAGCAGTCCATTGTTGAGAAAGTGCCGCCTGATAGCACCGTCGACGGCCCTTCCAACACTTTGCCGGTATTAGTTGACTGCTAAGTTGAAACCGAAGGTGAATAGATTTTTCTTCACCAATGTTATTAAGGTAAATTGGAGAAAGGAAGGAATATGGGGCGGGATTCTCCCATGCAGCAGAGTGTCTACGCTGTCGGAAACGCCGTCGCGTTTCACGACGGCGTGAACGGGCCACTGGGAGTACCGATTCTGGCCCCGACAGGGGGCCAGCACAGCACTGGAGCGGTTCACGCCGCTCCAGCCTCCGATCCGGCGTGAACTGCGCGCCACGCCAACCCCACCTGCGCAGTGACGCCGGCGTCAACCTGCGCATGCGCGGTGGCCTCCCTCAACGTGCCGGCCCCGACACAACATGGCAGGGAGTTCAGGGGTCAGCGCGTAAGAAAATAGGCCCGGGGAGCGAGAGGCCGGCCCAGTGGAGGGCCCCCCCCAACTCCATCTGCCTTTTCAGAGTGGCCGCTCGGCCCGGCTTGGCTGGAGAATCGGTGGCCCGGCCGCCTAGATCGGTCCGCAACCTGTGCCGCGCCAAACGCGCCGGCCCCAATGGCGGCGATTCTCCGCGCATGCCGGTGCGGGGCAGCAGGGCGCAGTTGCGGGGACTCTCCGGCTCGGCGTGGGGCTGGGATAATCCCGCCCATCGAATTGGGTCACTGATTAACTGTTATCTCATTGAATCATGTTGTTATCTGGAAGCTCAAAACAGCCTGTTTCCTTTCCAATGTTTTTAAATGTGTACTGCTTGCTTTCTGCAAAGAAAATATACAGGTCGAAATGAATTACCTCAATAACCCTGGCAAAAGTATCCTCAAATTCAGAAAATATTCTGTACATTGCTCCCAGTCACAACACATTAATATGACGGATACTTTCCCAGAAGGCAGCAGGACCTTTCACACAGTACAAAACACGATTGATTGTAGTAAAAGGCCATTAATTTATAGCAGTGTGCGTTTCCCTCCTTATTTTATTTTTTATTAATGATAAATTGGACTTATGTTCACTGATTACACATATATCTTGGCCATCTATCAAGGCTCAAATTAAAGTACCACCTCGAACATGTTTTATTAAAGCTGGGTAAAAGGCTGGAAGAACAACAGCTTCTTTGGGAAAATGATAAATTAAAATGCTCACGACTCTGTGTTATTACCACGCAGGTACATCTGGTAGCATTGTGGATAGCACAATCGCTTAAACAGCTCCAGGGTCCCAGGTTCGATTCCAGCTTGGGTCACTGTCTGTGCGGAGTCTGCACATCCTCCCCGTGTGTGCGTGGGTTTCCTCCGGGTGCTCTGGTTTCCTCCCACAGTCCAAAGCTGTGCAGGTTAGGTGGATTGGCCATGATAAATTGCCCTTAGTGTCCAAAATTGTGTTGGTGGGGTTACTGGGTTATGAGGGTTATGGGGATAGGGGGAGGTGTGTAACCTTGGGTTGGGTGCTCTTTCCAGGAGCCGGTGCAGACTCGATGGGCCGAATGGCCTCCTTCCTGCATTGTAAATTCTATGACATTAACCTACACTCTCAAAGCAAAAGGCAATGTCAATCTGATGGTGCCAAACCTGTCAATAGACGCTCTCGCCTGACTTTTAACTCGTGCTGTTAAATTTGGAGCTCACTTGCAAAGTCAATTGTCCCGTTTTAAGGGGCACAGAATTGCAGAGGAGATTCCCTGTGATGAGACCAGGGACAGCAGTCTCCAGCTGTGAGGGAGAGAAGGGTTAACAGGGACCTCTGATCAAAGGTGTACAGCATTATGAAGAACTATTTCAAATCAGCAGTAAACTACTTTCACATGCTGCTCGGTAGGTAATGATACGAGAACACATATTTAAGGTCCATAAGGGAGTCATAGATTATGGGGGGGGCAGGCAGGACATTGAAAATTAAGGCCACAGTTGGATGAAACCGTGAGCTTATGTGTTGGCGGAGTAGGCTTGGGCTACCTTTGCTCCAAATTTGTTTGCTTTTTAAGTTCATCATCAAAAGAATTAGAAGAGAATCAAAGTATCTTACGGGGCCAGTAATGATCAGCTGGCCCATGGCATAGAATCATTGATTTACAGTGCAGAAGGAAGCCATTCGGCCCCCAGGAAAGAGCACCTGACTTAAAGTTCACACCTCCAGCCTATCACCGTAACCCGCAACCCACCCATCCTTTTTGGACACTAAGGGCAATTATCATGGCCAATCCACCTAACTGCACAGCTTTGGACTGTGGGAGGAAACCGGAGCACCCGGAGGAAACCCACGCAGACATGGGGAGAACGTGCAGGCACAGCACAGACGGTGACCCGAAGCCGGAATTGAACCTGGGACCCTGGACCTGTGAAGCAACTGTGCTACCGTGCTGCCCTGTACTGATTCTTTGAAAGAATAGTCCAGTTAGTCCCAGACCTCACCTCTCACTTCCTTCCCCAGAGTCACGCACGTGGTGAGATCAGGTCTGTTCACATTAGAGGAGCATAGCTTTGGAGGTCCATGAAATAATAACTGGCTGGATAACCTGTTTATTGATAGACCATTTCAGTTTTACAGATTGGGAAGGAACAGACCACACGGCATTAAACAGTTTAGGATGAGGAATAGTCTGAATGTTGGGCGGAGAGATAGGAAGCTTCAGGAATGTGTTGCTGGCTGTGGTGCTCGGTGTCGACTGTATTTGAGAGAGAGTTGGCGAGGTTCCAGACTGGGATAGAGATCACATCGTATAATGAAAGGGAAATAATTTTTATGGCTGACACTCGACCTGGACGTTTTGATCATCTGAGGATGTGGTGGAAGAATTTTCCAGAGTGTTCTTTTTTTAAAAATTTCGAGTATCCAATTCTTTTTTCTTCCAATTAAGGGGCAATTTAGCGTGGCCAATCCACTACCCTGCACATCTTTGGGTGGGTTGTGGGGGTGAAACCCACGCAGACACAGGGAGAATGTGCAAACTCCACATGGACAGTGACCCAGAGCTGGGATCGAACATGGACCTCGGCGCCATGAGGCAGCAGTGCTAACCCACTTGGCCACATGCCGCCTGAGAATGCTCTTTCCCCTTGTTGGCCCTGGCTTTGTTTTGTGTCTCTTCCA
>NC_052154.1:5117020-5265317 GCF_902713615.1 Scyliorhinus canicula | reverse complement strand
GGGGGGGAGGGGGGGGGAGGGGGGGTGGCAACAACGGGTGTGGTGGGTTATTTAAGGTTGTAATGCGGACAAATTTGTTCGCAGTTCATGTTTGATGTTAATTGTTGCTTTGTTTGTTTTTTGGGGGGGGGAGGGACAGCGCGCGCGGGGGGTCGGGCGGGGAGGGGATATCTGTTAAGAGGGAATATTGTGTAATAGTCTATGGTTAGGGGGGGTAAATATTTTCATGTAAAAAATCTCTTCAATAAAAATTATTTAAAAAAAAAAAGAAAAGAAAAGAAAAGGTCCCAAACTCAGCTAGCAGCTCCATTACCCCCGGCATCCCTCCCACCGGGTCCGCCACATACAGTAACAGGTCATCGGCATACAACGACACCCTATGTTCCTCCCCACCTCGCACCAAACCTCTCCACCTCTCTGAATCCCTCAACGCCATCGCCAGCGGCTCGATCGCCAGTGCAAACAACAAGGGGGACAGGGGGCAACCCTGCCTGGTCCCTCGGTAAAGCCGGAAGTACTCCGACCTCCTCCCATTCGTGGCCACGCACGCTATCGGGCCTCATAAAGCAGCCTCACCCATCTAATAAACCCTTCACCAAATCCAAACCTCCCCAACACCTCCCATAAGTACCCCCACTCCACTCTATCGAAGGCCTTCTCCGCATCCAGCGCCACCACTATCTCTGCCTCCCCCTCAATCACCGGCATCATGATGACATTCAACAATCTCCGCACATTCGTGTTCAGCTGCCTTCCCTTCACAAAACCTGTCTGGTCCTCATGCACAACCCCTGGCACACAGTCCTCTATCCTGGTGGCCAGGATTTTTGCCAGCACCTTGGCATCTACGTTGAGGAGACATATGGGCCTGTATGAACCACACTGCTGGGGGTCCTTGTCCTTCTTTAAAATTAACGAGATCAGCGCCCGGGACATCGTTGGGGGCAAAGTCCCCCCTTCCCACACTTCATTAAGTGTCCGCACCAGCAAGGGGCCCACTAGGTCCACAAACTTTTTATAAAATTCCACCGGGAACCCATCCGGCCCCGGTGCCTTCCCTGACTGCATCTGCCCGATCCCCTTAACTAGCTCCTCCAGCTCAATCGGCGCATCCAACCCCTCCACCTGCTCCTCCTGCACCTTCGGGAAAGAAAGCCCGTCGAGAAACCTCTCCATTCCCCTCCTCTCCCCCGTTGGCTCCGACCGGTACAGTTCCCCGTAAAAGTCCTTGAAGACCTCATTCATCTCTACCCCCTTCCGCACCACATTCCCACTCTTGTCTCTCACTCCAGCAATTTCCTTAGCCGCATCCCGCTTGCGGAGCTGATGAGCCAGCATCCTACTCGCCTTTTCACCATGTTCGTACACTGCCCCTTGTGCCTTCCTCCACTGTGCCTCCGCCTTTCTAGTGGTCAGCAAATCAAATTTAGCCTGCAGGCTGCGCCTCTCCCCTAACAGTCCCTCCTCTGGTGCCTCTGCGTACCTCCTGTCTACCTCCAGCATCTTTCCCACCAGTCTATCCCTCTCACTCCTCTCGCTCCTCTCCCTGTGTGCCCGGATGGATATCAGCTCCCCACGAATCACTGCCTTCAGGGCTTCCCAGACCACCCCCACCTGAACCTCCCCCGTATCATTCACCTCGAGGTACCCCTCAATACTTGCCCGGACCCTCCTACACACCTCCTCCTCCGCCAACAACCCCACATCCAACCGCCACAACGGGCGCTGGTCCCGCACCTCTCCCATCTCAAACTCTATCCAATCTAACGATGCTGCACTAATGCTGCTGCACTAACGATGCTGCAGTAACGATGCTGCAGTAACGATGCTGCCGGAACGATGCTGCCGGAACGATGCTGCACTAACGATGCTGCACTACCGATGTTGCAATAATGATGCTGCACTAACGATGCTGCAGTAACGAGGCTGCGGTAACGATGCTCCACTAACGATGCTGTACTAACGAAGCTGCAGTAACGATGCTCCACTAACGATGCTGTACTAACGAAGCTGCGGTAACGATGCTGCACTAACGATGCTGCACTAACGATACTGCACTAACGATGCTGCAGTAACAATGCTGCACTAACGAAGCTGCACTAACGAAGCTGCAGAAACGATGCTGCATTAACGATGCTGCAGTAACGATATTGCAGTAACGATTTTGCAGTAACGATGCTGCAGTAACGATGCTGCAGTAACGATGCTGCACAAACGATGCTGCACTAACGATGCTGCACTAACGATGCTGCACTAACGATGCTGCACTAACGAAGCTGCAGTAAAGATGCCGCAGTAATAATGCAGCAGTAACGATGCTGCACTAACGATGCTGCACTAACAATGCTGCAGTAACGATGCTGCACTAACGAAGCAGCAGTAACGATGCTGCAGTAAAGATGCTGCAGTAAAGATGCTGCAGTAAAGATGCTGCACTAACGATGCTGCAGTAACGATGCTGCAATAACGATGCTGCACTAATGATGCTGCAGTAACGATGCTGCATTAACGAAGCTGCACCAACAATGCTGCAGTAACGATGCTGTACTAACGATGCTGCACTAACGATGCTGCAGTAATGTTGTTGCAGTAACGATGCTGCACTAACGATGCTGCAGTAACAATGCTGCACTAACGATGCTGCAGTAATGATGCTGCAGTAACGATGCTGCACTTACGATGCTGCACTTACGATGCTGCAGTAACGATGCTGCAGTCAAGATGCTGCAGTAACAATGCTGCAGTAAAGATGCTGCAGTCAAGATGCTGCAGTAACAATGCTGCAGTAAAGATGCTGCAGTAACGATGCTGCACTAACGATGCTGCACTAACGATGCTGCAGTAATGATGCTGCAGTAACGATGCTGCACTACAATGCTGCAGTAAAGATGCACTAACGATGCTGCACTACGATGCTGCAGTAAAGATGCACTAACGATGCTGCAGTAACGATGCAGTAACGATGCTGCACTAACAATGCTGCAGTAAAAATGCTGCACTAACGATGCTGCAGTAACGATGCTACAGTAACGATGATGCAGTAACGATGCTGCACTAACGATGCTGCACTAACGATGCTGCAGTAAAGATGCTGCACTAACGATGCTGCACTAACGATGCTGCAGTAATGATGTTGCAGTAACGATGCTGCACTAACGATGCTGCAGTAACGATGATGCACTAACGATGCTGCAGTAACGATGCTGCACTAACGATGCTGCACTAACGATGCTGCAGTAATGATGCTGCAGTAACGATGCTGCACTACAATGCTGCAGTAAAGATGCACTAACGATGCTGCACTACGATGCTGCAGTAAAGATGCACTAACGATGCTGCAGTAACGATGATGCAGTAACGATGCTGCACTAACAATGCTGCAGTAAAAATGCTGCACTAACGATGCTGCAGTAACGATGCTACAGTAACGATGATGCAGTAACGATGCTGCACTAACGATGCTGCACTAACGATGCTGCAGTAAAGATGCTGCACTAACGATGCTGCACTAACGATGCTGCAGTAATGATGTTGCAGTAACGATGCTGCACTAACGATGCTGCAGTAACGATGATGCACTAACGATGCTGCAGTAACGATGCTGCAGTAACGTTGCTGCTCTAATATTCCACACTTAGCAACACCTTCAACAGAAAATGGCCAGACTCATTCATGCCTGGAAACAGTTTGGTTTGACCATCAGGGCGACAGATATTATGGTCCAGGATGTTTCCGTGCTGCCATCTATGGGCACCGACAATCTGACACTGGAGGTTGTTGGTAGTTTTGAGGCTCCACAGTCACCAGCAATCTGTCATTCGATGCTGAAATCAGCACACCGCATCACAAAAGCTGCATCTGCTGTGTGCAAGCTGAGGAAGAGCAGGCTGGCTGAGAACACCACACTGCAGCCCAGCATCCACAGCGCACTCCAGGACAGTGGCGAGACCTGCACAACACCCATGGGGCAGGAGGCAGAGCTGTACAGCTTCCACCTTCACTGCCTCAAGCATCCTCACCTACTGTCGGCAGGGCAACGTCACCAGCTCAGAGAAGCATAATAACTCTGTCGGCATAAATGCTTTGCTGCACCAATGTCTGTGTTAGCCCGAAGATGCTCACTGGATGGACGGTGACCAGATGCCCAAAGACCCTCTGCTCGGTGAACTGACCACTGAGTGGTGACCTCTTGGGGTCGCGACCTCTTGGGGATCCCCAACTCCGCTACATGCAAACCAGCAAGCGAGATATGGAGATGGCGATATTGTCAACTGGGAGGCCGTCGCCGGCGGCCTTTGACCTCTGGATTATGATTACTTGGAAGAGAAGCTAAAATCTCAGCTGGGCGAGAAGGGAAAGCAGAGGATTGCGCACCGCCTTGGCCCACTGTCTTCCTCTGCAACAAGTGGAGTCAACACTGGCATTCCGGAGTGGGAGTCCGGAGCCACTCCAGGCCCTCCGTGTTTAATGCGGAGGTGACCAGTGACGGTGTGAGCCATTGTCCAGCAGGATGGAAATCTGACACCAAGTCAAATCGCTAACTGTGTGGGCCAGGCGGAGGATCGGGCTTGACACTGCCTCGCCCTCGGCTGAGAGTGGGAAATTCCCTCTGCCCTCTTGTTCAATATTCCTCCCTCACCCCCTCCAAACCAAAACAAATTAACAATGCCCAATCTGGGATCTTGCTGTGCATGAAATGACTTAGAATCAGCCTCTGCAACAGCTGTCTGCGATGTGAATCACGATGCGGAGCATTTTCATTCATGTGCTATCCTGATTTGTAGGTTTATTTAAAATGTCGTGTTCTGCGAAGCACCTGCCAGCTCCTTTTGGCACTGATAGGCTTATCACAGGACGGGGAGCTCGGCACCACCCACCCCCCAGTGGCAGTATTATGGAACTGCAGGCCTTCAAGCCCAACACAGTGGGAGGGGTGCAGGCACTGACAGGGGTTTCAGAATGTCAGAAATGGCAGCTGAAGGAGGCCATACCACCTCCCCCCACCCCCCCCCCCCCCCCCCACCCAGCCTGCTGCACCGTTCAGAGCTCACCTCCCACCTCGACTCCATTTTGCAGCATTATCGGTGGTGTGTTTGGAAGGATTTGCAAGTTGACAAGCTCAACCTGTTTGACCACGGGCGTTATGAACGCACTTTCCAGGGTAGCACGGTGGCGCAGTGTGTTACCACTGCAGCCTCGCGGCGCCAAGGTCCCAGGTTCGATCCCGGCTCTGGGTCACTGTCTGTGTGGAGTTTGCACATTCTCCCCCTGTTTGTGTGGGTTTCACCCCCACCACCCAAAGATGTGCAGGGTAGGTGGATTGGCCACGCTAAATTGCCCCTTAATTGGAAAAAATTAATTGGGTACTCTAAATTTATATTAAAAAATAAACGCACTTTCCTTGGCTGTTAAGTCCTGCGGTGGGACTCGAACCTGGACCTTCTAGCTCAGAGGCATGGACACTGCCCACAAGAGTTCCTAAACTTACTTTCCTTAGTACCTCAATAATGTACCAAACTCGATCTTAAACGCCCCTTCGACTGACCTTTCAAATCTCTCTCGGGTGGAGAATTCCAAAAATTCACAACTTCCTGAGTGTCGAAATATCCCCCATCTCGGTCCCAATAGGCTGACCTTTTGAAGCTCCCCCTCCGCATTCTCCTCAACTCCAACGATATCAGCCCATTCTGCTCAGAGCTGCTTTGATTACAGAATCATAGAATTTACAGTGCAGAAGGAGGCCATTCGGCCCATCTGGTCTGCACTGGCTCTTGGAAAGAGCACCCTACCCAAGCCCATACCACCCTATCCCCATAACCCAGTAACTCCACTCAACCAACACTAAGGGCAATTTTGGTCACTAAGGACAATTTCTCACGGCCAATCCGCCTAACCTGCACATCTTTGGACTGTGGGAGGAAACCGGAGCACCCGGAGGAAACCCACGCAGGCACGGGGAGAACGTGCAAACTCCACACAGACAGTGACCCAAGCCGGGAATTGAACCTGGGAGCCTGGAGCTGTGAAGAAATTGTGCTAACCACTGCACTACCGTGCTGGCAGCTTAGTGGTTAGCACAATTGCTTCACCGCTCCAGGGTCCCAGGTTAACATTATGTTTTTACAACGTCAGAGTTTACCACAGCAACACTCCCACTGTTGTGGAAATATATGATGTTGTGGTTCAACTGGGTGTTAAATATAAACAGAAAATACTGGACAATCTCAGCAGGTCTGACAGCCTCTGTGGGGGGGGAGATCGGAGCAAACGTTTCAAGGTGCGAATCTGACCCTGTTTCCAGTTCTATCCAGCTTTGACAGTCATCCAGACTGGAACATCAGCTCCCTCCTCTCTCCACAGATCTGTCAGACCTGCAGAGATGGTCCTGGAGAGTATTACAGTGATGGAGAAAGAGGATGTCCCAGAGGGTTCAAAGACAGAATCAACGAGGCTGGAGCTAAGGAATAAAAAGGCTGCAATGACAATGATGCCCAGTGAAGTCTATAGACCACCAACTAGCGAGAAGGATGCAGAAGAGCACATCTGCAGGGAAATTACAGAGGGGTACAAAGTGTATAGAGTAGTTAGAATGGGAGTGAAACCCACGCAAACACGGGGAGAATGTGCAAACGCCACACGGACAGTGATCCAGGGCTGGGATTCGAACCCAGGTCCTCAGCGCCGCAGTCCCAGTGCTAACCACTGCGCCACATGCCGCCCTTCAGTTTCCAATCTAACCAGCCCGCTCCCATTGGCTGTGATCCGGATCCCACTGCGATGTGGCAAGAAACGAACAATCGCCAATTAAGGTCAATCGGCATCTCATTAACTGGAAGGAAACCCTATCGAACCACCTCCCGCGGTCTAACCGCTCCCCAGCGAGCAGTCACGCGGGCACCGTTTGGCACACTTACTTAAAGATGTGAAGCTAGCAAAATGGCTGCAATAGGGGAGCGGCAGAGATGAGTAGCCCTCTTGGTAAATGGGCAGACAGCCCGGGGGCACTGGGGCAGCACTCGTGGATGATATGAGGGTCCCCCGGGTGGTCGGGCCCGGTCACGGATGTCAGCCGTCACCGGTGGAGGAGTACACTTTCACCCCCACTGACCATGGCGGCTTTTGGCCATCCGGCTATCGCTAGTAAGCAATTGGCAACGTTAGTAATGGGCGCATTGCAGAGTTCCCAGGTGGATAACCCATGGGTAGACATGCCACATCGCAGGCGGGTGTTACTGCCCGCACCCCAATCAGACTTTACGGGCCGGACACATTGCCTGAACACTGGAGGCGGCACAACAGCAGGGGCAGCAGCCAACAACCGTACACCCTAGAGCCAGGCCACAGCACTGGGGACATCCCATAACCAGAGGCTAGGTATGTGTGTCAGGGGCGGTACACAGGCCCGGTCCCAGTTCTGTTCCCGGCTGGGGTCTGGGTCTCAGTGCCCAGGGGCCCCCGCTGAGGCCGGGAGCGGGGGGGGGTCTCCACCCAGGGGATTAGAAGGTAACGTGGTAGAAGCCATAACTCATAGTCGATCTCTCATCCTCTCCAATCCTCTCCAATTACTCAGACATCACGGTTTGGATGATATTGTGGACCCCCAGCAGCTGCCCTCGCAATGGCGGTGACAGTCCAGGCGGCCAGCGGGCGGCAGCAGCGTCGGCAGAGGCTCGAGGAGGCAGCCGATGTGCAGGTCCTGCCCCCCGAGGACCCAGCCACCCATCAGGCCGGGGATGAACCCAGAGGGGGGGGGGGGGGGGGGGGGGGGGGGGGGGCGATGGCCCAGTGTGTACAAATGTCACTGGTCTTTTGAACAGATGACGGAGAGCGTGTGCCATGGGAGGCTCCGCCTCGACAAGGGGACAGTGTGGCACCTGGGCCTGTTCTTGCGGACTTGGCACCATGTGGAGGAGGAGCTACCCACTCACAGTGGGCACCACAGCCCTGAACCTTTACGCCTCGGGTGCTTTCCAGGGCTCGAGCGGGGACCTGTGCAGTATTTCCTAACCAACAGCCCACATGTGTATCCATTAAGTCACAGATGTCCTGTGAGGCGGCGTTGCTCGTTTTGGGTGAGTGTGCTTAACACCCAATTTGGCTCTGTTTCATTACTTAGCTTTGGAGTCGCCAGATATCGTTAAGATACCGCCACGAGTTTCAAGTTCAAGTTCAAAGCAATAAAACCATACACCAATTAGTAAGTTCAAACAAAACACGTTTATTATATTACAGTAATCTACTAATCATGCATATAAAACTATAAGACTAGGCTAATCCTACCACTAATAGGCCAAATACTTATCTGGACAAGGGGACTGCCGGATCAGGGAACAACAGCTTTTAGCTTTGTCCGGGGTCCGCAGGCTTCCAGTAGTTCTGGTCGAAAGGGGGTCAGGAGTGTCTATTCCCTTAGCGTGCGTTGTGACACTTGCTTGTTGGCGGCTGCTGTCCAGACCTCTCCTCCTCAAGGTTCTTCTGCTGCAACGGTGTTCTGCTGGGAGGGCTGGCTGGTCAAGGAGAGGCTGGCAGAGAGAGAGCTGGTCAAGGAGAGGTTGGCAGAGAGAGCTGGTCAAGGAGAGGCTGGCAGAGAGAGTGAGCTGGGGTCGGGGTCTCTGTCTTATACTCCTCTCAGGGTCTTGCGCCCACCTGGGCGGACCCTCTATACTCTCACAATCGATTGGGTCTCTTCCCAATCGATTGATTTGAATTCCCCAATAACGGGGCAGTATCTCGATCACTGGGGCGGTTCTTGGGACTTATTGTTTTGGGCCTCTTCGGCGCCGAAAAGTCTGGCCTTCCATTGAATGTATCGATTAGTGTTAACTTGTTTCTTTTGTGCCTGGTGATCGCCCGGTATCGCCTCATTAATATGTTAACTTGTTTCTTTTCATAGTGATGTCTGGTTTCTGCAACAGCCAAACTGGTTTCTGCAGCAGTCCAAATATACAAGCGCTCTGCAAGCTGCTTGCTTTTTACAACATGTCCATTTTCCCTGCATTCCTTGCAATCTTCCATTTTGTGTTTGGGCAGTGGTCAGCCCAGGTGGCTACAGGGGCAGCTGACTACATAAACTTTGACCTGGACCAAGCTCACTAAGAACAAAGAACAAACAAAAGTACAGCACAGGAACAGGCCCTTCAGCCCTCTAAGCCTGTGCCGACCATGCTGCCCGTCTAATCTAAAATCTTCTACAATTCCTGTGTCCATATCCCTCTATTCCCATCCTATTCATGTATTTGTCAAGATGCCCCTTAAATGTCACTATCGTCCCTGTTTCCACCACCTCCTCCGGCAGCGAGTTCCAGGCACCCACTACCCTCTGTGTAAAAAACTTGCCTCGTACATCTCCTCTAAACCTTGCCCCTCGCACCTTAAACCTATGCCCCCTATTATTGACCCCTCTACCCTGGGAAAAAGCCTCTGACTATCCATTCTGTCTATGCCCTCATAATTTTGTAGATCTCTATCAGATCGCCCCTCAACCTCCTCCGCTCCAGTGAGAACAAACCATGTTTATTCAACCTCTCCTCATAGCTAATGCCCTCCATACCAGGCAACATCCAGGTAAATCTCTTCTGCACCCTCTCTAAAGCCTCCACATCCTTCTGGTAGTGTGGCATTGAACACTATACTCCAAGTGTGGCCTAACCAACGTTCTACAGCGGCAACATGACTTGCCAATTTTTATACTCAATGCCCCAGCTAATGAAGGCAAGCATGCCGTATGCCTTCTTGACCACCTTCTCCACCTGTGTTGCCCCTTTCTGTGACCTGTGGACCTGTACACCTAGATCTCGCTGACTGTCAATACTCTTGAGGGTTCTACCATTCACTGTATAATCCCTATCAGTTCGTTATCCCTGTTCATGAAATCATAGAATCCCTTCAGTGCAGAAGGAGGCCGTTTGGCCCATCCAGTCTGCAGTGGCGCTTGGAAAGAGCATCCTACTTAAACCCACTCCTCCACCCTATCCCCATAACCCAGTAACCCTACCCAACCCAACCCAATCTTTTTGGACATTAAGGACAATTTAGCATAGGCAATCCGCCTAACCTGCACATCTTTGGACTGTGGGAGGAA
Organism: Scyliorhinus canicula; assembly: GCF_902713615.1. Classification (NCBI taxonomy): domain Eukaryota; kingdom Metazoa; phylum Chordata; class Chondrichthyes; order Carcharhiniformes; family Scyliorhinidae; genus Scyliorhinus; species Scyliorhinus canicula. The sequence continues at coordinate 5,255,236 of NC_052154.1, read as the reverse complement.
CCTGAGCACCCGGAGGAAACCCACGCAGACACGGGGAGAAAGTGCAGACTCCGCACAGACAGTGGACCCATGGCCGGTATCTCATTGAACAGATTCAACAACCCTGCTTTTCAGCAATCCTGCCAGGCACCTCTCCCGGCAAGTCCCCCACGCTGTTCTGACTATTAAAACACCTGTTGTTTTATTATCTCCTTTATTTTGTTGTTACAGTCGCCAAATTAATTGGAGATCCGAAAAGGATGAGATTGGATTTGATACGTTAACTCGCTTTCTCTCGCCACACACGCTGCCAGACCTACTGAGCTTTTTCTCCCACAAGAGGAAACATCCTTTCCACATCCACCCTACCAAGGCCCCTCAGGATCTTATATATTTCAAGCAAGTTGCCTCTTACTCCTCTAAGCTCCAACAGATACAAGCCCAACTGCCGAATCTTTCCTGATAAGTCAACCCACCCATTCCAGGTATTTGTCCAGTAAACCATCCTGAATTGCTTCTGTACACACTACCCCAGATGTGGTCTCACCAATGTCCTGTGTAACTGAAGCATAACCTCCCTCCTCTTGTATTCAATTCCTCTTGCAATAAATAATAACATTTTATTAGCTTTCTAATTACTGGTTGTACCCACAAACTAGCCTTTTGTGATTCATGCACTACGGCACACAGATCCTCTGCCTCTCCGAGTCTGCAATCTCTCATCATTTCGGTCATAAGCTTCTTTTTTAATTGTCCTGTCAAAATGGACAACCTCAGACTTTCCTGCATCATATTCCATTTGCCAGATCTTTGCCCACTCACCCAACCCATCTCTGTCCTCTTGTGTTCTCGTTATGTCCTCTTCACAACTTACTTTCCATGTGTCGTGGGTAGACCCATAGGGCTGCTCGGAAGGGAGTTTCAGGATTTTGACCCAGTGACAGCTGATACAGGGGCAAGCGCGGTAGCATGAGTGGATGGCATGGTGGCTTCACAGCTCCAGGGTCCCAGGTTCGATTCACCGCTGGATCACTGAGCTTGCGGAGTCTGCATGCTCTCCCCGTGTCTGCGTGGGTTTCCTCCGGGTGCTCCGGTTTCCTCCCACAGTCCAAAGACGTGCAGGTTAGGTGGATTGGCCATGATAAAGTGCCCAAAGTGACCAAAAAGGTTAGGAGGGGTTATTGGGTTACTGGGGATAGGGTAGAAGTGAGGGCATAAGTGGGTCGGTGCAGACTCGATGGGCCGAATGGCCTTCTTCTGCACTGTATGTTCTATGTCTATGATATATTTCCATGTCAGGATGGTGAGTGGTTTGGAGGAGAACCTCCAGGTAGTGGTGTCTGCTGCCCTTGTCCTAGAGGCCATGGGTTTGGAAGGGCCTGTCGAAGCAGCCGCCCCCCCCCCCCCCCCCCCATCAGGGATGCCCTGTTAGTCGGGGCAGCTGACGACATAAACTTTGACCTGGACCAAGCTCACTAAGATGTCCTGGCGGCATGTCCGGAATGCCAAGGAGGCCCTCATCCTCGCCCGCTTCTCATAGGGCGTGAATTTGTCATCTCACCCTCTCTCCCCATCCCACCCACCGCCTCCCAACCCCCCCCCCCCCCCCCCCACACCCCCCTACGCGATCCACCAGGGGTCACCTTGGGATAGCAGGGCAGATGGATTGAGCTTCAGAGGCCCCTGCGTCAGAGACAGACAGAGAGAGAGTGTGAGTGTGAGGGAGAGTGAGGGAGACAGAGTGAGTGACAGACAGACAAAGAGAGTGAGTGTGAGGGAGAGAGGATGAGGGAGACAGAGTGAGTGAGAGAGAGACAGAGAGAGTGTGAGGGAGAGAGAGTGTGAGGGGAGGGAGAGTGAGGGAGACAGAGTGAGAGAGACAGTGAGTGAGAGACAGAGAGTGAGGGGGACAGAGTGAGTGAGTGAGAGAGAGTGTGTAAGGGAGAGATAGAGAGTGGATAGAGAGGGAGAGAGTGAGAGACAGACAAAGAGAGAGTGTGAGGGAGACAGAGTGAGAGAGACAGTGAGTGAGAGACAGAGAGTGAGGGGGACAGAGTGAGTGAGTGTGTAAGGGAGAGATAGAGAGTGGATAGAGAGGGAGAGTGAGGAAGAGAGTGAGACAGACAAAGAGAGAGAGAGTGTGAGGGAGAGAGAGTGATGGAGACAGTGAGTGAGCGACAGAGAGTGAGGGGGACAAAGTGAGTGAGAGTGTGTGAGGGAGAGACAGAGAGAGAGAGTGTGAGGGAGAGAGTGAGGGGGGACAGAGTGAGTGAGGGGGGACAGAGTGAGTGGAGAGAGAGAGAGTGTGAGGGAGAGAGAGAGTGTGAGGGAGAGACAGAGTGTGAGGGAGAGACAGTGTGGGGAGAAAGAGAGAAGCAGTACATTCTCTGGCCTCCGGAGCCGTTTTCCTGGCGCAGGGCCCGGAGTGAAGCAGAGGCGGAGCGGCAGCAGTTTCACTTTCACTTTGCCCGAGACCGACTCCCTCCCCAGTCACACCGCGGCCCCGGCCCGGGATACAGTGTATCGGCCCCGGGATACAGCGGCCCCGGCCCCGGCCCGGGATACAGTGTAGCGGCCCCGGCTCCGGATACAGTGTATCGGCCCCGGGATACAGTGTAGCGGCCCCGGCCCGGGATACAGTGTATCGGCCCCGGGATACAGCGGCCCCGGCCCCGGCCCGGGATACAGTGTAGCGGCCCCGGGATAACAGTGTAGCGGCGCCGGGATACAGTGTAGCGGCCCCGGCCCGGGATACAGTGTATCGGCCCAGGCCCCGCGGGACCGGCTGAATGGACTCCCCGTGTCCCCGGGACTCGCCCCCGCCTCGGGCGGCCACGGGCAGCCGGCGGAAGGAGGAGGTTTACCGGAGCTTCCTGGCTTTCCACCTGCAGCACTCGGGCTCCGGGAGCCTGGCCCCCGGCTCCGGGCAGCAGCTCCGCCCGGGGAAGGACTGGCTGGATTCCCAGGCCGCCCCGGGCCGCCGCTTCCACACCCTGGACTTCTACCGCCTGGCCCGGGACTACCTGGGGGGACAGCCCGGGGCTCAGGCCGGGGACCGGGCCGCGGGACAGCCCGGGGCTCAGGCCGGGGACCGGGCCGCGGGACAGCGGCTCCTCCGCAGCCTCAGCAAAGCCTTCGAGGTTCTGGAGCTGATTTCCCTCAACCTGTACCTGTGGCCCTGGCGGAAAGAGATCAAATCCATCAAGGTGGGTGTGCGGGGGAAAGGGTGGGGTGGGGATGTGGTGGGTAGGAGGGGTGGGGTGGGTGAGGTGGGTAGGAGGGGTGGGGGGGGGTGGGTAGTGGGGGTGTGGTGTGGGTAGGAGGGGTGGGGGTGTGGTGGGGTCGGAGGGGTGGGGGTGTGGTGGGTAGGAGGGGTGGGGTTGTGGTGGGTAGGAGGGTGGGTGGAGAGTTGAGGAGGTGTGGTGGGGTTGTTGGTAGGAGGGGTGGGGGTTGTTGGTAGGAGGGGGAGGGGTGGTGGTGGTGGTGGGTAGGAGGTGTGGGGGGGGGTGGTGGGTGGAGGGTGTGGTGGGGGGGGTGGTGGGTAGGAGGGGTGGGGGGGTGGTGGGTAGGAGGGGTGGGGGGGTGGTGGGTAGTGGGGGTGTGGTGGGTAGGAGGGGTGGGGGTGTGGTGGTAGGAGGGTGGGGGTGTGGTGGGTAGGAGGGGTGTGGTGGGTAGGGGGTGGGGGTGTGGTGGGTAGGGGGTGGGGGTGTGGTGGGTGGGGGTGGTGAATGGGGGGGGTGGGGGTGGTTGGTAGGGGGGGTGTGGTAGGGGTGGGGAGTATGGTGAGTAGGGTGTGGGGGTGTGATGGTGGGGGTGGATATGGTGTGGTGGTAGGGGGTGGGGACGGTGTGGTGGTAGGGGGTGGTGGCCGGGGGTGTTGGGGTGCGTTCTGGGGGTGGGGTGTTGGGGTGCCTGTAGGATTTGGGGGAGGGGGTGTTGGGGTGAGGTGCTTGGGGTGTTTGGGTTGGTTGCGTTCTGGGGGGGTGGGGCATTGGGTGCCTGTAGGATGTGTGGGTGGTTGGCTGTGATCTCTGAAGGGGCTGGGGATTCCCCATGTAACTGGATGATGTTAATTCAGGGTAATAATTTTTAAAAAATTTTTATCAGGTTATTGCAAGTTTTTATAATAATAACAATCAGAGCGACATAAACATGGTACAATAAACATTTCCACCCCATCACAATTTTCAGACACTCCAACCATAAAACAACAGTCCGTCATCATCACCCACCCCACCCCCCCCCCCCCCCCCCCCCCCCCCCCCCCCCCCTTGGAATTCTGCTTCTGCTGACATTTTTTTTTCCCCGAGAAAGTTGACGAACGGCTGCCACCTCCGGGTGAACCCTAACATTGACCCTCTTACGGCAAAGTTTATTTTCTCGAGACTGAGAAACCCAGCCATGCCACTAACCCAGGTCTCTACACTCGGGGGCTTCGAGTCCCTCCACATTAATAAAATCCGTCTCCGGGCTACTAGGGAGGCAAAGGCCAAGACGTCGGCCTCTTTCGCCCCCTGAACTCCCGGATCTTCCGACACTCCAAAGATGGCCACCTGCGGACTCGGCACCTCCTGTGTTTTGAGTACCGTAGACATTGCCTTAGTGAAACCCTGCCAAAACCCTCTAAGCTTCGGGCATGCCCAAAACATGTGGACATGATTTGCTGAGCTTCCTGCGCACCTCGCACACCTATCCTCTACCCCGAAAAACTTGCTCATCCTGGCCACCGTCATGTGTGCCTGGTGGACTACCTTGAATTGTATCAGGCTAAGCTTGGCACATGATGAGGATGTATTAACCCTGCTTCGGGCCTCCGCCCACAGACCCGCCGCTATCTCTCCTAGCCCGTCCTCCCATTTGCCCTTAAGCTCCTCCACATCCAAAAGTTCCTGGTAAATATCTGATGCCTTCCCCTCACCCACCCAGGTACTGGTGACCAGGGTAATCATTTTTTAACTAGGAGAGGGAGGGACCTACTTGGTATTTGGTCATTTCAAATATGAGAATGACCTCCTGCTTTGGCTCCCCACAAACAATACAATTTTTCAACAAATTCAAAATATAACTCAATATCCTCCATTGTGCTGTGTTACTCCTAATGCGTAAAAGTTTCCAAATGTTATAATTTACAAATAGTGCCCCGTCCACAGGGGAGTTTCTTTGTTATTGCCCCAGTTTCTACCCCCTCCTCCCCTGAAGGTTTTGGCATGCAATCACCCTGAGTAATCTCCAGCCCCAATGCTTATTCCTTTACAGCCTCTGGCTGAAGATTCTGCACATTAATGTCTGGATAGCACTCGGTGATCCTGTCTTGTGGGTTGCCTGGAATTTCAACCTGGAGTATTTACCTTATTCAGTCTCCAGATGTGATCATCGTTTTTTTTACTGCCCATTATACAGCACTTTTAATGTAACTGATAACGTTCCAGGCTGTTTCGCAACATGGGAAAGCAAAAAGTAACGGTCAGTTAAGAGTCTGTCGTGTTGCACGGAAGCACAGGCTGAATTAGGACTGCAGGATTCTAGCTCTAATGTACCTGGGTTTCTATGACAATCCACATGTGCAAAAAATATATATTTGGAAACTATGTCAGTAAAGTTGCCATGAAGTTTTTGTTTACTTATTTGTTCATGGTTGTGGGCGTCGCTGGTTAGGCCAGCATTTATTGCCCATCCCTAGTTGCCCTAGAGATGGTGATGGTGAGGTGCCTTCTTGGACCGCTGCGGTCCATGTGGTGTCGGTACACCCACCATGCTGTTAGGGAGGAAGTTCCAGGATTTTGATCCAGCGACAGTGAAGGAACGGCGATGTGTTTCCAAGTCAGGGTGGTGAGTGACTTGGGGGGAGGAGGGGAACTACAGGTGCTGGGGTTCTGCATCTTCTGCCCTGGTCCTTCTGGATGGGGGACGTTGTGGGTTTGGAAATTGCTGTTGACAGAACCTTGGTGAGTTGCTGCAGTGCATCTTGTGGATGGTGCACATTGCTCCCTTTGTGTCAGTGGTGCAGGAAGTGAATGTTTAAGGTGCTAGATAGGGTGCTAATCAAGAGGGCTGCTTTGTTCTGGATGGTATCAAGATTTCTAAAATGTTGTTGGAGCTGCATTCTTCCAGGCAAGTGGAGAGTATCTCATCATGTGCCTTGTGGACAGTCCTTGGGGAGATGGGAGGTGCTGCAGAATTCCCAGTTCCCTGACCTGCACTTGTAGCTATCGTTAGCCCAGTTCAGGCACCCCAGAATGTTGCTAGTGGGGGAATCAGTGATGGGAATGGAATTGAATGTCCAAGGGCGATGGCTGAATTCTCTCTTGTGGGAGATGGTCATTACCAGACAAGAATTGTGTGGCACGAATTCTGCATTATCAGCCCAAGCCTGGATGTTGTCCGGGTCTTGCTGCATGTGGGTATGGACTGGTTCAGTATCTGAGGAGTCACGAATGGTGCTGTATGATGAAGGGAAGGTCATTGATGAAGCCATTTTTTAACAAAAACTTTCAAATGTCCTCCGGGCAGAACACTCTTGTCTTAGATGTGACTCGAGTCCCACACCAATGTGTTAACTCTTAACTGCCGAGTAAACCACTCCGTTTGATCAAAAACCTTCTAAAATCTGCAGTGGTTACCTGGAATAGACAACGGAGAAACAGGTCATCTGGCCTGCACTAGACTCTTGTTGTAAATACTCCACACAACTCTTCTCCCAATCCATCTACTCCATCTTCAGCTGATCTTTCCATTCCTTTTCCTCCCAAGCACTCAACTAGTTTCCATTTGTGAATGTCTCTGTTATTCATCGCAACAGCTCCCTGTACCAGCGATAATTGACTGGGCACTGGGCTGTCAGGCTGCACTGTGGACGGGGCACTGGGCTGTCAGGCTGCACTGTGAACGGGACGCTGGGTTGTCAGGCTGCGCTGTGAACGGGGCGCTGGGTTATCAGGCTGCACTGTGGATGGGGCACTGGGCTGCCAGGCTGCACTGTGGATGGGGCGCTGGGTTGCCAGGCTGCACTGTGGACGGGGCGCTGGGTTTGCAAGGCTGCACTGTGAACGGCTGTGTTGCCAGGCTGCACTGTGAACGGGGCACTGGGCTGCCAGGCTGCACTGTGGACGGGGCACTGGGCTGCCAGGCTGCACTGTGGATGGGGCGCTGGGTTGCCAGGCTGCACTGTGAACGGGGCACTGGGCTGCCAGGCTGCACTGTGGACGGGGCGCTGGGCTGCCAGGCTGCACTGTGGATGGGGCGCTGGGTTGCCAGGCTGCACTGTGGACGGGGCGCTGGGTTGCCAGGCTGCACTGTGGACGGGGCGCTGGGCTGGCAGGCTGCACTGTGGACGGGGCGCTGGGTTGCCAGGCTGCACTGTGGACGGGGCACTGGGCTGGCAGGCTGCACTGTGGACGGGGCGCTGGGTTGCCAGGCTGCACTGTGGACGGGGCACTGGGCTGCCAGGCTGCGCTGTGGACGGGGCGCTGGGTTGCCAGGCTGCACTGTGGACGGGGTGCTGGGCTGTCAGGCTACACTGTGGACGGGGTGCTGAGCTGGCAGGCTGCACTGTGGACGGGGCGCTGGGCTGTGCTGTGGACGGGGCGCTGGGCTGTGCTGTGGACGGGGCCCTGGGCGGGGCGCTGGGCTGTGCTGTGGACGGGGCGCTGGGCTGTGCTGTGGACGGGGCGCTGGGCTGTGCTGTGGACAGGGCGCTGGGCTGTGGACGGGGCACTGGGTTGCCAGGCTGCACTGTGGACGGGGCACTGGGCTGGCAGGTTGCACTGTGGACGGGGCACTGGGCTGGCAGGCTGCACTGTGGACGGGGCGCTGGGCTGTGCTGTGGATGGGGCGCTGGGCTGTGGACGGGGCGCTGGGCTGCCCGGCTGTGCTGTGGACCGGCCGCTGGGCTGCCAGGCTGCGTGGGGGACTGGGTTGGCAAGCTGCTGACTGTTATAATTCAGGTGGCTAACACCCTGTACTTGAAGGCTGAATCAGCTGAGACTGGACCCTGCCGCCTCACTGACAGCTAAGTCAGCAGAGGCACATTAAATATCAATGGAGAGGGAATCATAGGGGTTAACGTTTCAGCTGAATGACCTTTCACTGTGACCCAGCTCTGATGGAAGGTCATCACCCTGAAACATGAACGCTGTTTCTCTCTCCACACAGCTGCTGGGTGACTGCCAGCATTTTCCAGCTTTTATTTCAGGTTGATTTCCGTCATCATCTGCAGTGTTTTGCTTATTTTTCTTAATCGTGTTGTTTATCTCTTTAATGTTGTCTGTTTTGGTTTTCCACACACGCACTTTCCATGGGGATCACTGAACATCAATCTCTCTCTCCCTTTCTCGCCCTTTCACTCTCTCTCCCCCCCCCCCCCCCCCTTTCTAGCCCTCTCTCTTTCTCTCTCTCTATCTCTCTCTCTCTTTCTCTCTTATCTCTCTCTTTCTCTCTCTCTTCCCCCTCTTTCTCTCTCTCTCTCTCTCTCTCTCTCCCTTTCTAGCCCTTTCTCTCTTTCTTCTCTCTTTCTCTCTCTCTCTCTCCTCTTTTGCTTTCTTCTCTCTCTCTCTCTTCCTCTCTCTCTCTCTTCTCTTCTCTCTCTCTCTCTTCTTTCTCTCTCTTCTCTCTTCTCTTTCTTTCTCTCTCTTTCTTTCTTTCTCTCTCTTTCTTTCTCTCTTGCTTCTTTCTTTCTCTCTCCTTTTCTCTCTCCCTCTCTCTTTCTTTCTTTCTCTCTTTCTTTCTCTTTTGCTTCTTTATTTCTCTCTCCCTTTATTCCTCTCCCTTTATTCCTCTCCCTTTATTCCTCTCCCTTTATTCCTCTCCCTTTATTCCTCTCCCTTTATTCCTCTCCCTTTATTCCTCTCCCTTTATTCCTCTCTACATCGAGATGGCTGGTGAAAATAGAAACAAATGTGCATGTTTCTTTTTATTCATTTTTCCGGGCTGTGACGGGGCCAGCATTTATTGCCCATTCCTAATTGCCCTTGAGAAGGTGGTGGTGAGCTGTCTTCTTGATCCGCTGCAGTCCGTGTGGTGTAGGTACATCAGCGGTGCTGTTCCAGAATTTTGCATTGCAGGGCTCACCATCACCATGAGGGCAGTCAAGATGAACCTTGCCAGTGACACTCTCATCCCAGGAACAAATAAAAAGACACAAACAGGAATGATCTGGATTTTGTGGTAAGATTAGTGAGCCTATCAGCTCACCATTATTCGGACATCAACGTGTGCAGTTCAAGTCCACGCTAATGTTCTCCTCCTCAAACCTTGCTACATCAGTATCTCACCAAAGTTAGATTCATGGACAGCGGTGAATTTGAGGTACTTCCCTATTGGATGATCGGTAAACCTGCGAGAGAAGATTCAGGTTATCCCTTCCAGAGAAAGGTCATTTTTAATAGCATGGTAATGTTAATTACTGCCCAATCACCTCTCCAGCACTGAAAGTTATCTATTTACAAGTGTGGACTCTCAGCGCCATGTATTCATTATTGATTAGAATTTTCAAAAAAAGTTGTTTTTCATCTCTCTGTCTCTTAATCATATCTTTCTTTCCCTCTCTTGTTTTGTATTCTTTACATTATCACAATCCCAGACGAGTCCCCAACAGTGGGTAGGAATCCCAATATGTTAATTTTGTAAGATTGTGAGGAAAGGCTACCTCGCTCCAGGGGTGATGACATAAATAAGTAGGCTTATGGTGAACAAACTTTTATTACTAACACAGCATTAAAATCTTTAACATCACACCAGAAAGTAGCTTGCAATTACCCCTTAAACAATACTACTGAATACAGTACCCTTAACTGCTATCTTTATTCCCACTCAAACAAGAAATACCATCTCAGCTCTCAATCCACTTTAATTACAAGAAGCTCATGGAAATATCTGCTGTACAGAGTTGTTCTGTGAGAAAGAGAGATCTTATGCCACTGCTTTAAAGACGAGATCTGATACCTGTCAGAACCAAGCAGAAACTCTGGCTGTATTTCTCCAGTGGTCGCTTCTGCTCCCCTTCTAATCGGACAAGTCTGAAATTACTTTGAAAGACTGCTATTATCTTCAACTGAACTGCATGGAGCAAACTGCTTGACTTCTGTTCACAGCCTAATCTAGAACTCCACTGACCTGTTTTGCGCAGAATCCCTGCTAATTTAGCTCCACCCATTAACGACGTCAACTTACCAAATGGGCAAAGGATTACCTCGTTCACCTGGGGACGGAAGGTGGCCAGAGTGAGGAAGGTGCTGCTACAGAGGGGAAGGCAGGCAGGGGGTTTGGGTCTCCCAAACCTGATGCACTACTACTGGGCGGCGAATGTGGAGAAGGTGCGGAACTGGGTCAGGGGGGGTTGATTCCCAGTGGGTCAGAATGGAGGAGAGTTTGTGCAGGGGGTCGGGGCTGAAGGCACTAGCAACAGCCCCGCTCCCGATAGCTCCGGGGAAATACTCGGAGTCCGGTAATAATAGCTTTATTGGAAATCTGGAGGCAGTTTCGCCAACACTTCGGGTTGGGGCAGGCTCGAGGGAAATGCCGATTCGGGAGAACCACTATTTGAACCAGGGAGGTGGGACGGAAGCTTTCGGAAATGGGAGAAGGGGATTAAGACTCTAAAAGATTTGTTTCCTCGGGATCGATTTGCAGGATTGAGGGAGCTGGAAGTGAAGTATGGGCTGGAGCAGGGGGAAATGTTTAGATTTCTGCAGGTTTGGGACTTTGCCAGGAAGGCGATACAGAGCTTCCCGGAGGAACCGGCCTCCACGTTGTTGGAGGAGGTGCTGGCGGCAAGTGGACTGGAGAAGGGGACAGTGTCAGCGGTATACGGAGCTATGTTGGAAAAGGATAAGGCACCACTGGAGGGGATCAAAGCGAACTGGGAGGAAGAATTGGGAGAGGTTATAGAGGAGGGGGTCCGGAGAGTGAATGCCTCCACCTCATGTGTGAGGTTGGGGCTGATACAGCTGAAGGTGGTGTACAGGGCACACCTCACGAGGGCGAGGATGAGCCGATTCTTTGAAGGGGTAGAAGATGTGTGTGAATGTTGTGTGGGTGGGGGGGGGGGGGGGGGGCGCCACTAATCACGTTCATATGTTTTGGTCCTGTCCAAAGCTTGGGGAGTACTGGAAGGAGGTGTTTAGGGTAATTTCCAAGGTGGTGCATGTGAAACTGGGCCCGGGTGCCCGGGAGGCCATATTCGGGGTGTCGGAAACGGGTGCGGAGGCACATATCATAGCCTTCGCCTCGTTGATCGCCCGAAGGCGGATCCTGCTGGGATGGAGGGCAACCTCTCCACCCTATGCCTGAGGGGTGGCGAGGGGACCTGCTGAAATACTTGACCCTTGAGAAGGTTAAGTTCGAACTGAGGGGAAGCTCGGAGGGGTTCTACAAGTCATGGACACTTTATTATGCACTTTCAAGAACTGGATAACATCGAACATTAGTTGGGGGGGGGGGGGGGGCTATGTATGTTAAAGATGGCTATGGGTAATCCCTGATTCCTTTTTTGTCATTTGTTTATGTTAACATGCGGGCTGATTGTCTGGGGCATGGTGGGAGGATGGGATCGTTGTTACTGTTATGAGGTTTGAGATATTTGTTGTTGGTTATTGTTTGTTGTTGGTGGGTGTAAATTCGGGAGGAAAATTGTGAAAAAGGAGGAGAATAAAAATATTTCACACAAAAGTAAATTTAGTGACAGTAACCTAAAAAAAAACTTACCAAGTGGGCAGAGTTTGTTTGCAACTGACTGCAGACTTCAAGCCATTATGATGATGAATGGTTAATCTTTCTATCGCTGTTGATTGATTCAACAGAGCATCAGAGAGGACTCACCCACTGTCCTTCAGAATGGCGCCATGGGATCACTGGCGGCAGGGCAGCACAGTAGCTGTAGGACTGGGAGATGTTACAGAAATAGGGAGGAGGCGGGACAATGAAGAGATATGAAAACAAGGATGAGAATTTAGAAATTGATGCATTCCTGAACCAGGTCCCAATGTAGGTCAGCAAGCACGTGAAGGGATAAGTGAACAGAATTCAAGTTAATATACGGGTTGGAGTCTTCACGGGAGACCCTGGATGGTTGAGGAGGTAATATATTGTGGAACCAACCAGGGAAGAGGCTATTTTAGATTGTTGCGATCCCAGCTCGGTAGATTGCAATTTTTAGTTTCTGTTTACGGACATGGATGAATAGAGTTACAGGACTGCCAATTAAATTTTCACAAAAGATTAAAACATTTATTAAGCAAGTAAAGAGGAACTATTATGCACCTCTCCCTCAGAAGTTGCAATTTGTTATTCAGTAAGTGGTTCATGGGCACTTGGAAAACGGCAGATGATTAGGCAGAGTCAGCACAGCTTTATGAAGGGCAGCACGGTAGTCTTGTGGATAGCACAATGGCCTCACAGCTCCAGGGTCCCAGGTTCGATTCCGGCTTGGGTCACTGTCTGTGCGGAGTCTGCACATCCTCCCCGTGTGTGCGTGGGTTTCCTCCGGGTGCTCCGGTTTCCTCCCACAGTCCAAAGATGTGCAGGTTAGGTGGATTGGCCATGATAAATTGCCCTTAGTGTCCAAAAATTGCCCTTAGTGTTGGGTGGGGTTACTGGGTTATTGGGATAGGGGGAGGTCTTGACCTTGGGTAGGGTGCTCTTTCCAAGAGCCGGTGCAGACTCAATGGGCCGAATAGCCTCCTTCTGCACTGTAAATTCTATGATATGATGAAAGGGAAATCATGTTTGACAAATATACCTGAGTTTTGGAGGATGTAACTAGCAGGTTAAAGAAAGGGGAACTAATCAATGTTGTATGTTAGGTTGTTCAAAAGGCATTTGATAAGGTGCCGCATAAAATGTTTGTTGCACAAGATAAAGGCTTGTGGATAACATGTTAGCACGGACAGAGGATTGGTTAACTCTCAGAAAACAGAGCAGAATTGAACAGGTCATTTTTTGAGCTGGCAGGCTCTGGCTGGTGAATGTGAGACAAGGATCAATGCTGGGGCCTCCCGTTATTTACAATCTGTTATCAACTTTGATAAAGGCACAGAGCTAATGTATCCAGTTTTGCAAATGGTACAAAGCTGGGTGCGAAAAGTAAGCTGTGAGATAAGAAAAATAATAATAGCTTATTGTCACAAGTAAGCTCAATCAAGTGACTGTGAAATGCCCCCAGATGGATGCAAAGTACCTGCAAATGGATATGGATTGGTTACTTGAGTGGAAAATAAGATAGCAGTTGTGATATAATGTGGGGGAAATGTAAGATTTGCTAGGAAGAATATAGAAAAACTGTATTTTTTAAAATATTGGGAAACGTGATCAGAGCGATTTGGGTGTCTTTGTACAAAAAACAGTCGAAGTTAACATGCAAGTACAGTACACAATTAGAGAGGCGAATTGCGTGTTGGCCTTTATTGAAAGGGGGTGGATTACAAGAATCAGGAAGTCTTGATGAATTTACAGGGCTTTGAGACCACACACCACGTACAGTTTTCATCTCTATTCCAAAGAAAGGTCATATTTGCTTTGGAGGGGTTTCAACAAAGGTTCGTTAGATTGATTTCTGGGATAAAAAGGTTTTCCTACAGGAAAAGCATTTTGAAGAATGCAATGTGATCTCACTGAAACTTTTAAGAATCTCGGGGTATTGACAGAGGGTAAACTGAGAGATTGGCTTCCCTGAGGGGCAGCCATTGTGGACCAAGATGAGGGGAAATCTCTTCACTGAATCACACAGTGCAGAAGAAGCCCTTCTGCCCATCGAGACTGCACTGATGCATGTAAAACACCTGACCTGCCCACCTAATCCCATTTGCCAGCACTTGGCCCATAGCCCTGAATGTTATGACGTGCCAAGTTCACATCCAGGTACTTTTTGAAGGATGTGAGGCCACCTAACTCTACAACCCTCCCAGGTTGTGCGTTCCAGACCGTCACCTCCCTCTGGGTAAAAACCTTTTCCTCAAATCCCCCCTAAACCTCCCGTCCTTCACCTTGAACCTGTGTCCCCACGTAACTGACCCTTCAACTAAGGGGACCAGCTGCTCCCCATCCACCCTGTCTATGCCCCCTCATGAACATAGACTCATATAATTTACAGTGCAGAAAGAGGCCATTCAGCCCATGGAGTCTGCACCAGCCCTTGGAAAGAGCTCTCTACTTAAACCCACACCTCCACCGTATACCCGTAACCCACCTAAACATTTTGGACACTAAGAGCAATTTAGCATGGACAATCCACCTCACCTGCACGTCTTTGGACTGTGGGAGAAAACCGGAGCACCCAGGCAGCACAGTGGTGCAGTGGGTTAGCCCTGCTGCCTCATGCCATCGAAGTCCCGGGTTCGATCCCGGCTCTGGGTCACTGTCCGTGTGGAGTTTGCACATTCTCCCCGTGTTTGCGTGGATTTCACCCCCAGAACCCAAAGATGTGCAGAGTAGGTGGATTGGCCACGCTAAGATTGCCCCTTAATTGGAAAAATGAATTGGATATTCTCTCTTTTTTTAAAAAAGAGAAAACCGGAGTACCCGGAGGAAACCCACGCAGACACGGGGAGAATGTGCAAGCTCCACACAGACAGTGACCCAAGCCGAGAATCGAACCTGGGACAATGGGGCTGCGAAGCAACAGTGCTAACCACTGTGCTACCGTGCCGTCCCTTGTACACCTCGATCAGGCCGCCCCTCAGTCTTCTCTGCTCCAGCGAAAACAACCCAAGCCTATCCAAGCTTTTCTTCGGAACCTGAATGTCCCATCCCAGGCAACATCCTGGTGAATCTCCTCTGCGCCCCCTCCAGTGCAATCACATCTTTCCTATAATGTGGTGACCAGAATTGCACACGGTACTCCAGCTGTGGCCTCACCAAAGGTCTATGCAGCTCCATCATGACCTCCCTGCTTTTGTAATCTATGCCTCGATTGATAAAAGCGAGGGTCCCATTTGCCTTTCTTGCCACCCTATTAACCTGCCCTTCTGCCTTCAAAATCTATGGACAAACACTCCCAAGATCTCTTTGTTCCCAGTGTCTTGCCATTCATTGAATACTTCCTTGTCACATTGCTCCTTCCAAAGTGTATCACCTCACGCTTTCCAGGGTTAAATTCCATCTGCTATTTTTCTGCCTATTTGACCATCCCGTCGATATCTTCCTGTAACCCAAGACACTCAACCGCACTGTTAATGAACCGCCCAGTCTTTGTGTCATCCGCAAACTTTCTGATCCTACCCCCCACATAGTCATCTGTGTTTTTTATATAAATGACAAACAGTAGGGGCCTCAGCACAGATCCCTGTGGTACGCCACTGGACACTGGCTTCTTCACTGGGGACTGTGAATCTTTGGAATTCTCTAACCTGAGAGAGCTGTGGGTGTTCGGCCGCTGAGTAAATTCAAGGCGTCGACTGATTTCTGGACTTCAAGGGGACTTGAGTGACAAACAAAGAATAAAGAAAATTACAGCACAGGAACAGGCCCTTCGGCCCTCCCAGCCTGCGCCGATCCAGATCCTTTATCTAAACCTGTCTCCTATTTTCCAAGGTCTACTTCCCTCTGTTCCCACCCGTTCATACACCTGTCCAGATGCATCTTAAATGATGCTATATTGCCCGCCTCTACCACCTCCGCTGGTAAAGCGTTCCAGGCACCCACCACCCTCTGCGTAAAAAACTTTCCACGCACATCTCCCTTAAACTTTCCCCCTCTTACCTTGAAATCGTGACCCCCTTGTAACTGACACCCCCACTCTTGGGAAAAGCTTGTTGCTATCCACCCTGCCCATACCTCTCATAATTTTGTAGACCTCAATCAGGTTCCCCCCTCAACCTCCGTCTTTCCAACGAAAACAATCCTGATCTACTCAACCTTTCTTCATAGCTAGCACCCTCCATACCAGGCAACATCCTGGTGAACCTCCTCTGCACCCTCTCCAAAGCATCCACATCCTTCTGGTAATGTGGCGACCAGAACTGCACGTAGTATTCCAAATGTGGCCAAACCAAAGTCCTATACAACTGTAACATGACCTGCCAACTCTTGTACTCAATACCCCTTCCAATGAAGGCAAGCATGCTGTACGCCTTCTTGACCACTCTATCCACCTGCGTTGCCACCTTCAGGGTACAATGGACCTGAACTCCCAGATCTCTTTTCATCAATTTTCTCCAAGACCCTTCCATTGACCATATAGTCCGCTCTTGAATTTGATCTTCCAAAATGCATCACCTCGCATTTGCCTGGATTGACCTCCATCTGCCATTTCTCTGCCCAACTCTCCAATCTATCTATATTTTGCTGTATTCTCTGACAGTCCTCCTCGCTATCTGCAACTCCACCAATCTTAGTATCATCTTCAAACTTGGTAATCAGACCACCTATACCTTCCTCCAGGTCATTTATGTAGATCACAAACAACAGTGGTCCGAGCACGGATCCCTGTGGAACACCACTAGTTACCCTTCTTCATTTTGAGACACTCCCTTCCACCACTACTCTCTGTCTCCTGTTGCCCAGCCAGTTCTTTATCCATCTAGCTAGTACACCCTGAACCCTATACGATTTCACTTTTTCCATCAACCTGCCATGGGAAACCTTATCAAACGCCTTACTAAAGTCCATGTATATGACATCTACAGCCTTTCCCTCATCAATTAACTTTGTCACTTCCTCAAAAAATTCTATTAGGTTTGTAAGACATGACCTTCCCTGCACAAAACCATGCCACCTATCACTGATAAGTCTATTTTCTTCCAGATGTGAATAGATCCTATCCTTCAGTATCTTCTCCAACAGTTTGCCTACCACTGACGTCAAGCTCACAGGTCTATAATTCCCTGGATTATCCCTCTACCCTTCTTAAACAAAGGGACAACATTAGCAATTCTCCAGTCCTCCGGGACCTCACCCGTGCTCAAGGATGCTGCAAAGATATCTGTTAAAGCCCCAGCTATTTCGACCCTCGCTTCCCTCAGTAACCTGGGATAGATCCCATCCGGTCCTGGGGACTTGTCCACCTTAATGTCTTTTAGAATACCCAAAACTTCCCCCTTCCATATGACAACTTGACCTAGAGTATTTAAACATCCATCCCTAGCCTCAACATCCGTCTTGTCCCTCTCCTTTGTGAATACAGATGCAAAGTACTCATTAAGAATCTCACCCATTTCCTCTGAGTCCACGCATAAATTCCCTCTTTTGTCTTTGAGTGGGCCAATCCTTTCTCTAGTTACCCTCTTGCTCCTTACATAGGAATAAAAGGCTTTGGGATTTTCCTTAACCCTGTTAGCCAAAGATATTTCATGACCCCTTTTAGCCCTCTTTATTGCCCGTTTGAGATTCGTCCTATTTTCCCGATATTCCTCCAAAGCTTCATCAGTTTTGAGTTGCCTCAATCCTATGTATGCTTCCTTTTTCATCTTAGCTAGTCTCACAATTTCACCCGTCATCCATGGTTCCCTAATCTTGCCATTTCTATCTTTCATTTTCACAGGAACATGTCTGTCCTGCACTCTAATCAACCTTTCCTTAAAAGACTCCCACATTTCAAATGTGGATTTACCCTTAAACAGCTGCTCCCCGGGACGGCACCTGGCACAGTGGTTAGCATTGCTGCCTATGGTGCTGAGGACCCGAGTTCAAATCCCGGCACTGTCTGTGCGGACTTTACACACTCTCCCCGTGTCTGCGTGGGTTTCACCCCCACAACCCAAAGATGTGCAGGATAGGTGGATTGGCAATGCTAAATTGCCCCTTAATTGGAAAAAAAAAATTGGGTATTCTAAAATTTAAAAAAAACAGCTGCTCCCAATCCACATTCCCGAGCTCCTGCCGAATTTTGTTATACAGTACTCTGCCTTTCCCCAATTTAGTATTCTTCCTTTCGGACCACTCTTGTCCTTGTCCATGAGTATTCTAAAACTTACGGAATTGTGATTGCTATTCCCAAAGTAACCACCGACTGAGACATCAACCACCTGGCCGGGATCATTCCCCAATACCAGGTCCAGTATGGCCCCTTCCCGAGTTGGACTATTTACATACTGCTGTAAAAAACTCTCCTGGATGCTCCTTACAAATTCTGCTCCATCTACGCCTCCAACACTACATGAGTCCCTTCAATGTTGGGGAAGTTAAAATCTCCCACCACAACCACTCTATTGCTCCTACATTTTTCTATAATCTGTCTGCATATTTGTACCTCTACTTCATGCTCGCTTTTGGGAGGCCTGTAGTAAAGTCCCAACAATGTTACTGCACCCTTCCTATTTCTCAGCTCCACCCATATTGCCTCAGTGCTCGAATCCTCCATCGTGCCCTCCTTAATCACAGCTGTGATATCATCTCTGACGAGTAATGCAACTCGTCCCCCCCTTCTACCGCCCTCTCTATCCCTCCTGAAGCATCTATACCCTGGGATATTCAGTTGCCAGTCCTGCCCTTCCCTCAACCAAGTCTCAGTAATACCAATAGCATCATATTCCCAGGTACTGATCCAAGCCCTTGATATCAAGGGTTTGGCGTGTGAAAGTGGAATTTTGGTTAAAAGGTCAGCTATGAGCAGGCAGAAGAGACAGAATAGTCTCCTGCATTGATCTCCTATATTCTTAGGTTAAAACTGAGGGGAAGAGGAGGCTGTCAGGGGGAGGAAGAGAAGATGCTGGAGATGAAACTGTGATTTGTTTTCTTGGCAAAAAAACTAACGCAATCGTATTTCTTTCAGACTTTCACAGGAGCCTTTGTCTACTTCATCCAGCCCGTGTTTCCTCCTGATGTGCTGCAAGACATCTTGGAAAAGATGGGATACACTCGGAAAGGAACCAGCGACTATGTGATGTCAAAGAGGGTCAACAAAGAGGAAATTGGCCAACTTGGGTTTGAGTTTTTCTTGGCCAGGGCAGAATGTGAACTGATGCAGGAAACCTTGGACCAAGTAATGCATGGTGACTGTCAGGATGTTCTGCAGCTAAGGTCTAATATGTCTTTTAACCAGGCGGACTGCATCAAATACTTGAAGGGCAGAGAAATGGGATCCAGAGGACTAGGTGAAGAAATGGCTCTGGGAAGCGAGGGGGCATCGAAATTGGGCCTGTGTTCTGAGGGACATCCTGCCAAATCTGAGTTTTCCAGTATGCCATTGCCACTCACTGATGACAGCCGTGGCAGTATCCCAAATGATCCATTTTCCACCTCCGTAACGATACCATCAGAAAGCCTTGACCTGTACGAAGAATACACTGATATCACCTTCAGAGCCAAGAAGTTGGAGTCGTGTGATTATCCAATTCAGCTGGACGAATCGTTAATGCAAGATGCTCGAACAGAATCTCTGGTCAAACTGTCCCCGGGTCAAACTGGACCTGTCTCCTTAAGCCCCTTCCCCATGAATTCATCAGAAGATAAGAATGTGAACAATAAAGACAGGGCATCTTTCGATACCGTAGACCCAAAATGCACACTGAAACACAGTGTGTTAGATGCTGCCAGCCCAATATATCCAGAGGACAGGAAGTCTAGCAAAAGCTCTCATAAATTAGAGAGCACTTCGTCTGTTAAGTATGGGAGCTTCCTGAATGGGAATGCCAACAGCCAGAAAAGGCATCATGTGGAAATTGAATTGAAGAAGATGGATAAGGAGAAACTGCCCTATCCAATAGCCGAGACTGCTGGGCCATCTACCTTCCATCAAGCAAACCATTTCCGTACCCAAGCGTCTCAGAGTGGGGAGTTCACACATCCTGAACCAACAGCAGTGAAACCTCAAGGACAGACCCAGATACTCCGTCAGGTTACAGCTTGTCAAACTCCCAACATTCCTGGGTGCTGTGTGTGCACCCCAACAGAGCTTCTCAGGGTGAACCCGCTGTTGGACGATGCCGAGCACATGGGCAACGCCCCACAGGATATCGAGGAGCAGATTGTCCGAGAGCCCCCCCAGTCTTTCTACATCCCGCCCCGCAGCCTGGAGGGTAGGTCACCCTCAGCCAAGTCTTGTGATATCTGCATGTCTCCGATCTGTCCTAACTGCAGCTCCAAGCTCTCCGCAGGCCAGTGCCAGGTCACATCCAGGGATTGCCTTGAAACCCAGGAACTCGAGGAAGGAGGCACCGGCCCGTATCTCTACGTGACCAAGCTACCTGAAAATGTTGGCCTTGGCCTTGATGGTGACAAGTCTGTCAGATGCAATCATTGCAAGGAAGAGGAAGACATTTAAATCCTGCTCTTCAATGGCGGCGCCTTTGTGCTTGAGGCAACACTGAGCCAAGCTGACTGGTCAAGTCTCAAGGTGTGCTGAGTAAGCTAACCATAACCTGCTTAATCGCCAAGATGCTACCATTGGGAGGGGAAAGCTGGCCCGGATTCCTCCTCCTGTTCCCTAACAAAATGAAGGGTCTTTGGAAAGTGCCTGATTGTGGTTAGCAATTGAGCCACCCAGAGGCAAATTGTGTTCTCTTTGATCTTTCACAAGAGGAATGGTCACTTGATTGACGTTCTTAGGGGATCTGCAACCCCCAGCATCTTCAGGAGAGATGGGAGATAATAATGACCACAAACTGATCCAAATATGAAAGCCGATTACTGTTGAATACTTCAGTGAGTGGACACTTTTATTTCCATTGCTGTAAAAGAGGTTCTTTGCTCCACTGATAACCCCTCAATATGTGCTAAGGAGACAACTTTGCTTTGATTGAGAAACCCAGAGCAAAATCAGCGGCCGTGTTAAAGAGAGGGGGGCGAGTTCAATGGTGCCTTTGAGTGAGGAACCATAAACCTTTTCTTTTTAACGTGGTTCCTGGGATGTGGGCGTTTCTGGTACGGTCAACGTTTATACCCCATGCTTGGATCTTCCTGCTTCGGCAGTAGCAACGGAATTTAACTCCACTGCCCCCTGAAGTGGCTGAGCAACGCAATAAGATTCATCTGTGTTGATGTGGGACTGGAATCCCCATCAGCCCCAACTGGATATAAACAACAGTTTTCCCTCCCAAAGGACAGGACCAAACCTGTTAGGATTGTACAACAAACGAACACCTTGTGCCCACCTTTGCTGGAAACAGCTTTTTATTTCTAGACATTTGTTGAAA
Organism: Scyliorhinus canicula; assembly: GCF_902713615.1. Lineage (NCBI taxonomy): Eukaryota > Metazoa > Chordata > Chondrichthyes > Carcharhiniformes > Scyliorhinidae > Scyliorhinus > Scyliorhinus canicula. Next base: position 5,234,195 of record NC_052154.1, on the reverse strand, counting down.
AATGGAATCAAAACTTTTTTTTTCCTGAATGGGGATTTAAGCGTACATCCTTTAGACGACAAGCCAGTAACCAAACCGCTTGACCAATGGAGATGGGTAATGGATCACTCATAGTAACAAACTTATTTTCCTCAATTAGATTAGCGCTCCTGTTTTGTAAATGTATCTGGATTCATATCTATCACAAAGGAAAATGGTTGCGGTTATTGAAGGTTAATCATCTCAGTCTCAGGACGTTACGGCAGGACTAGCCGTGTCTCCGGCCTGACTATCTTCAGCTACTTCATCAATGATGCCCCCCCTCCATTAGTTACCAGAGACCAAAGATTGTATGAATACAGTGGCTACGAGAGCAGTTCAGAGTTTGGGAATTCTGCGGTGAGTAACTCTCCTCCTGACTCCCCAAAGCCTGTCCACCGTCGGCAAGGTTCAAGTCAGGACTGCGATGGGATACTCTCTACTTGCCTGGACGAGTGCAGCTCGAACCACGCCCCAAGAAGCTCGACGCCATCCAGGACAAAGAAGCGTGGCACCCCAGTCACCATCTTCAACATCCACACCCTCCACCACTGACGCACAGTGGCAACGGTGTGGCACCTGTAAGATGCACCACAGAACTTAGATAGGCTGCAGCGGTTCAAGAAGGCAGCTCACCACCACTTCTCGAGGAAAATTACGATTGACGTTAAATTGTTGAATGTGTCAATGATGCCCACATCCCAAGAAAGAGTTAAAAAAAGAACATTACATACAAATTAGGAGCGGAGGGAGGCTACTCCATTATTCAGTGATAACATGGTTGATCTGATTGTAACCTCGCCTTCACATTCCTGCCTACACCCGATAGCCATTAAACCTCTTGCTTGTCAAGTAATCTACCTACTTCTGCCTTAAAAATATTGAAAGACTTTGTTTCCAGCGCCTTTTGAGAGAGTTTCAGAGACTCGATTCTCGTCATCTCTGGTCTAAATGGGTGACCCTTTATGTTTAACAGTGACCCCTAGTTCTCGATACTCTCACAAGTGGAAGCATCCTCTCCACATCCACTCTCAGGATCTTGTATGTTTCAATCAAGTTGCCTCTTACTCTTCTAAACTCCAGTGGATGCAAGCCTAACCTGTTCAGCTGGTCCTGGTAAGACACCCGCCCATTCCTGGTATTAGTCTGGTACATCTCCAAACTGCTTCCAATGGATTTACATCCTTCCTTAAATAAGGAGACTACTGCACACAATACACCAGATGTGGCCTGTACAACTGAAGCAAAACTTCCCTACTTTTTATTCCATTCCCCTCACAAATTATAACATTTTATTAGCGTTCCTAATCACTTGCTGCATCTGTAGATCAGCCTCTTGTGAATTATGCACTAGGACACTCCGATCCCTCTGCTTCTCAAAGCTCTGCAATCTCTCACCATTTCGATGATGCGCTTCTTTTGTATTTTTCCTGTCACAATGGACCATTTCCCACATTGGGAAAAACAATAATTGGGTACTTTAAATTTAAAGTGCAATTGACTTGACCTGGCGGCGTCCAATCAGTGATGTCACTCAGTCTGACCATTGAAAGATGCCATGCAGCACAGTGTCTGTGGTGGATCTTTGGTAGAGCGATCAGCTAGTCCCACTGCCTTGCTATTTTCCCGTAACTCTGTAAAATCTCTTGAAAGTTTGCACATTCTCCCCGTGTCTGCGTGGGTTTCGCCCCCACAACCCAAAAATGTGCAGAGTAGGTGGATTGGCCATGCTAAATTTCCCCTTAATAGAAAAAATAATTGGGTAATCTAAATTTATTTAAAAAAAAAAAAAAATCTCTTGAAATATTTATCCAACTCCGTTTGGAAAGTTACTATTGAACCTGCTTCCATCGCCCTTTTAAGAAGCACATTCTAGATCATCCCAACTCCTCTTAATTTCCTCATATCCCATCTGGTTCTCTGACCTTCAATCTGTCTGACCTGGTGACTGAACCTTCCGCCAATGGAAACTCTTCCACCTTATTTACTGTTCATGACTTCAAAATTTCTATCAAGTCTACTCTTGGCCTTCTTTGCTCCAAAGGGAATAATCCCAGATCTTTCCGTGTCTATGCAATTGAGGTTCGTCATCGTCTGCACTCTGTCAATAATATGTAAAAAGAAGTGAAGTTGTTCTGGGCCATGGTATATAATTTGAGACACGGCATGCTGAGGAGGAACAGAAGATTCTGGAGTTGAGATTCCCACATCCCTCTCCCACAGGGCTTCTCCTCCTTGGCCTTGTCCCCTCCGACTGCACTCCTGACCACAGTTTGCCTTCTTTCACCTAGTCTAACTCCAGTTGATTGTATTGTTTCTTCAACGTTGGCATCACACCCCTCACCCTATCCCACTCTGAATTCCTTCCCTAAACCTTTGGACAAGACACGGTGTGTTGGCCAATATTTATCCCTCTGCAGAGATCATCAAGGAACAGATTATTATCTGGTTGTTTTCATATTGCCAATATTTGGTGCCTGCTGTGTGCAAATTGGCTGTTTCCTACGTTACAGCAGTGATTGCACCTCTCAAAGTGTCTCATTGGCTGCGAGGAACTTTGGGAGGTCCTGACATTGTATAAGGAGCTGTCTAAATGCAGCTCGTTTGCTTCTTGTGCCAAGCTCGCAACCGCCAGTCGAAAAGATCCACCTGTGACGATGGGAGGAGGGGCCACTGCGCAGGAGAGTGACTGCCCACCCACCCCCACCCAGCCTAGCTCACTGCCTCTACTTCACCGTGTGACCAACGGATAGGGCAGGAAAATTAACTCTTTCCCAATTCTCCACACACCGGATGGATTCTGGGAGAAGTTCTCCTGATTGAAACTTGGGGCAGAAAGAGCCAGGTCATCTGTAACACCAGGTTATGTGTAGACACCAGCTTCCAAAATGCATACACACACACAAAACTCCCACCGTTTAATGTTCTGTCCAATCAGACCCTGAACTGAGATAGATATCATGAGGCACAATTGTTTTTTGTTTCAATGGATGAATCTTCAACAATTTTGTGCAGTTTTGTTTCTACCCTGTTGTCTGTACCCATGCCGAATGGAGGCAGTCTGTGGGCGGGAGTTAGATTAAACACGTGTAATTGTGTGTGTAAATCACCTCAAGGGATTGAATTCTGCTGATATGCTCTGTATATTTGTAACAGTTAATTTTGTTCAATAAATATTAGAAGCGATTGTTGTTTTTAGAGTTTCTGTCTCAAAATCTGATTGCTGTGAGGTAATGGGAGCTATGACACCCATGGTCAGAGCGCAGTCGGCCATTGAGCCCATCCTTGGGGAGCATAAATACCACAGAGTAAATGATGAGTTAAAAGGTTCACAATTCATTGCCAGTATCAACTCCCACACAGTATGTAAAGGAACCAGTTCACTCCTGCCAGGTACTGTATGGAGAAGGTGTGTCTGAATAGCCAGTCAGTATAGACATCACAATTCATGATGGAACCAGAAGGTCGACAATTCGACAATGCTGGAAATACTCACTGGGTTGGAAATGGGAACCAACACGTCAACTTTTTTGCATAGCGGTGCCCTGCTGGAACTCAGTTTGACTGGAGCAAGGAGTGGTGCAGGATGGGAGAAATCAGTTCCTGCTCGTTGACCTGAGTCTCTGCTTGATGGAAACAAGGTGCATGTGGGTGTCAAGTTTAGAAGGAATTTGGCACAGATGCGATTTTCTGCCATGGAGCAATAATGGCACAGGGACAACCACTTAACTGAGGTGGCAGGGTAGAAGGGAAACACCATGAGCCCAGCCAGATTCACACTCATGAAACTGAGGAAATTCACAAGCAACTGACATGAACAAATGTACAAAACGTCTTGTACTCAATGTGTCACCAGCAAGACGGTCAGTATTTGCCCACCCCGAGTTGCTCTTGAGAAAATAATGGGGAGTCTTCTTGAACTATTGTCGTTGGTATAATGACCATTCTCATCCCTCTGCTGCCTCATCTTCCCTCCCTATCTCTCTAACCTCCTCCAGTCCTACTCTTTCTCCCCCCCCCCCCCCCCCAACCCCCTCTCCAATTCTGGCACCCTGCATGGCTTCATTCATCACTCCAGCGTCAGCTGCCTGGATGCTCTAATCTTTTGTCATGCTAACACACGATATTTACAGTTTGTAGAGTAAGGAAATGTTGGGTGGAAATATTCACCGGTACACCTTTGAATGAGTAAAGAAGCAGTTTATTATGTCGGAGCTCTGGGAGAAAGGCCCTAGACTCCGCAATATTTGTTAGCGTACTTTCTCGCTTGAGCTAAGGTTCACATTGGGTTAATATACAGATTCAAGGGGTGGAATTAGTCGCATTCTCATTTACATACAATCAATCAACTCTATTTGTGTCACAATTCATGACATGCAGTCAATCAATTTTCTGAGTATCCCAGTTTAGGCCATATATGGTTAAAGTGGGTTGGTGTCTTAACAGCCTCTAACTTCATGCAGAAGTCACTCAAAACTAATAAAGTTATGTCTCCTGCCTGCATCTGGAGACGTTAAGCTATTGAGGATACATTGTGACCGTTGTCCTGTGGAGCTGTTATCAGTGGCTGTTAAAATACTCCCTAGAAATACGTGCGTCTGGTTCCTATTCAATGAGGTTGTTTATACAGTTTGTAACTTAAACCCAGCTAATGATTGTTCAGGAATGTGGCTAGTTCTGCTAAAAGCCACTTTGTGTTCTTTTTGATATTAGTACTTCTTAGGTTACAAAATCACAAGCATTGTGTACACACTATTCCTACAGACATAGTTAATAATCCAGTATACATTGTAAAACACAAATTTTTCCCACAACAGGAAAACATTAACTTTACTGGAACATCTCTTACAGTGGCTTTCGGTCGATAAGGGAGAGGAAGATTACGAGATTGTATCATTTCTTGCATGGGGTATTTTCATGTATCAGATCACATTAACCCCTCCAAGCACAGGTCCAGAGCACTGGAATTACTAATCCGCTCTGCCTCTATGCTTCTTCCATACCAAGGTTACTTCCACCTTTATGTGTATCACATGGCTGACGATCCCGCATGTGCACAGCTTCAAGGCATTTGTTTGTGGATGACCTGTTCCCTGCATGCTAGATTCAGAGCTGTACGTCCTCACAGATCAGGCAACATTGTTTTAAAACTCTCCTTAAACCGACCTTTGACCAAGCTTCTGATTACCTGTCATCTGGATCCAGAACTGCCACCCCAGGGGGTGGTACCCCTGCCCCTCCCTGCCCAAAGTACCCACACCAGCACAGCACAGAAATTACCCAGGAGTTCAAACGTCCAAGGAGCAAAATCACTGAGAGCAGGAACCCCCCCCCCCCCCAAATTTTTTAAATTTAAATCAGGCACTTCAATTGGTTGGGGTGGCACGGTGGCACAGTAGTTAGCACTGCTGCCTCACAGCGCCAGGGACCCGGGTTCAATTCCGGCCTCGGGTGACTGTGTGGAGTCTGCACGTTCTCCCTGTGTCTGCGTGGGTTTCCTCCAGGTGCTCCAGTTTCCTCCAAAGACGTGCAGATTAGGTGGATTGGCCATGATAAATTGCCTCTTAGTGTCCAGGGATGTGCAGGTTAGGTTATGGGGATAAGGCGGGGTGGACGTGGGTAGATACAGACTCAATGGGCTAAATGGCCTCCTGCACTGTCGGGGTTCTATGACTCTCAGCAGAATAGTTACTCGGGGAATGTTCGAAAGATTCAAACCAATTCTGATTCCTGGATACCTAAGGTACTGAGCACTACCCCCAATTATACTCCACACCCTTTACCACAACATCCCTAACCACCCATTCCCCACCCCACATATCTTCTCCTTTGTTTCTCAAAGAGGTTGGGATGTTTAAACGTACCCACTTTAAACAGCTACTGCATTCTGTTTTGGGGGCAATTTAGCATGGCCAATCCGCCTACCCTGCACATCTTTGGGTTGTGTGGGCAAGACCCACGCAGACACGGGGAGAATGTGCAAACCCCACACGAACAGTGACCCAGAGCCAGGATCGAACCTGGGACCTCGGCGCCGTGAAAAAAGGGGTTTCCGGGTGCTCCGGTTTCCGTCCAAAGTCCAAAAATGTACATGTTAGGAGGATAGGTTGAGGGAGTGGGCCTACATGGGGTGTTCTTTCAGAGGGTCGGTGCAGACCCGATGGGCCAAATGGCCTCCTGCACTGTCGGAATTTTATGGATTTCTCACATGACCCACATCATATTCCAGGCGAGAAATGTGCAGCTTCCGACCCGGATAAGAAAAAATCCGAGGAGTGGTGGTTTCCACTCAACAGATGTTCTAGACCAGACCTCCGGGAATGGCCAATGGCCGGGAGCGGTCGCACATTTGGTGGCTTCCGCCCCAGGTGGCTTTCTGCGCTCCTTCCCCACCCGAATTGTGTGGTGTTGGATGGCAGAAGGTGTATTGAGTGTCAAGGGAATGTGATACTCCTCTGGTGCGACTGCTTTATGCCCCATCAGACGAGAAGTACAATGAGGAAGAGACAGCGACTTGAGCAAGAAAGCTTTTGTGTGGCGTCACAGGAGAAGATGGCGGAGGGTAAGGGGGCTGCCTGCCCCCCCCTTCCCCCCAATCTAGTGGTCCACGGAGCAGCTGATGGAATTCCTCATGAGCAAGTTCCAGCACAGAAGAAGGAGGCCTCAGAGGGCTTGGCTAAGGCGGTGGAGCCACTTAGGGCACCAATCGAGCAGGTGGAGCAGAGGCAGGAGGCCCAGGGCCTGGCGATCCAGAAGGTGGAGGAGTCACTGGGGGAGCACGAGGATCGGCTCACCTCGCTGGAGGTGGAGGTAGGGATGGTGATGAGCAGCCAGAAAAGGCTGCGGGAGGATCGGGAGGATCTTGAGACCTGCTCCAGGAGGCAGAATCTGCCGATCGTGGGGATGCCTGAAGGCACGGAGGCCAGCAAGCATGCTGGAAGGAGCTGCTGGAGGAGGGAGCCTTTGACCGGCCCCTAGAGGTGGGCCGAGCACACAGGGTGTTGAGGAGGAGGCCACAGGTGGGGGAGCTGCTGAGGGTGATGGTGGTGAGGCTGCATCGGTTCTAGAATAAGTAGAAGCTCCTGAGGTGGGCAAGACAGACCAAGACTGTACCTGGGAGGAGAGTGAGCTGCAGATATACAAGGATCAGATATTGGTGTGGTTATGGGGAGGGAGTGGTGTGGGGAGGGTTGCCGACATGGGTGCAGTTGGTATAGTGCAGTTGGGTAAGCAGGGATGGCGGTGGACAGCTTGGGGCGGGCCAGGAAAAGTGAGTGATGCAGGCTGGGGGGGAGCTGGCTAAGAAAGGATTCTGGCTAATTGGCAGGGGAGGAGGGGTGGGGCGCACGACGACCAGGCTGGTTGCTTGGAGCGTGCGAGGGTTGAATGGGCCAGTTAAATGGTCACGTGTTGTTGCACACTTGAGGAGTTTGAAGGCAGACTCTTGTGTTCTTGCAGGAGACGCACCTGAAGTTGGGGGACCAGGCAAGGCTGAGGAAGGGATGGGTGGGGTCAGTATTCCACTCAGGCTTGGACATGAAGACAAGGGGATGTTGCTGCTGGTCAGTAAGAAAGTGGCTTTCAAGGTGAGTAGTATTGTAGCTGACCCAGGAGGGAGGTCCAGTGGGAAGCTGGAGGGTGCCGGGCTCCTGGTGCATGTTTATACCTTGGCGATGGAGTTGATGGGGTTCATGGACCATATAGGGTTGGCAGACCCGTGGCGGCTCCAGGTGGAGTTTGGATTGGGGAAGGCGGTGGGGCAATTGCGGAGGGACAGTGTACAAGTACAGGGAAAAGGTGAGTAGGATGTTGGTCCACCAATTGAGGAAGCAGGTAGCGATGAGGGAGACATGTAGGGTGAGAGGGGCAAGGTGGTGACAGATCCAGAAGGGGTGAATGGGGTATTTGAGGCATTCGATAGGAGGCTGTATGATGCTGAACCTCCACCTGGGGACGTGATGAGTCGGTTCTTGGACAGGTTGGCGTTCCCTAGGGTGGAGGAGGGGAGGGTGCAGGGATTGTGGGCCCCGATTGGGCTGAGGGAGGTGATGGACTGTGTAGAATTCATAGAATTCCTACAGTACAGAAGGAGGCCATTCGGCCCATCGAGTCTGCACCGACCCTCTGAAAGAGCACACCATCCAAGCCACTCCTCTGCCCTATCCTAATAACCCTTAACCTAACCCACACAGCACTGGAAGCTAAGGGGCAATTTAGCATGGCCAGTCCAGCTAGCTGCACATCTTTGGACTGTGGGAGGAAACTGCACCCGGAGGAAACCCATGCAGACATGGGAAGAAAGGGCAAGCTCCACACAGACAGTCACCCAAGGCCGGAATCGAAACCGGGTCCCCGCCTCTCCGAGGCAGCAGTGCCAACCACCGCGCCACCCGATATTGATAAAGTAGATGTGGAGTGGATGTTTCCTCTCGTGGGGCATTTTAGTATGAGATGTCATAGTCCTAAGATAAAAGGTAGCAAATTGAATACAGAGTTGTGGATAAACTACTTCTCCCAAAGGGTTTTGAATCTGTGGAATTCACTACACCAGAGTGCGGTGGATTACCGGGCAGTGAGTAAATTTAAGGAAGAGTGAGACAGATTTTTAATTGGTAATGGGTTGAAGGGTTATGGAGAATGGGCAGGACGGTGGAGTTAAGGCCAAGATGAGATCAGCTCGATGGCCTAATTCTGCTCCTATATCTTATGAGCTTACAATTTGGCAAATTGGATCCAAAATTGGCTTAGTGGCGGGAGGCAGAGGGTGATGGTCGAAGGTTGTTTTTGTGACTGGAAGGCTGTGCCCAGTGGTATACCGCAGGGATTGGTGCTAGGTCCTTGCTGTTGGAGTGCACTAATGATCAAAATGTGAATGATGGGGTTATGATAGAGAAATACAGCACAGAACAGGCCCTTCGGCCCACGATGTTGCGCCGAACTTTTGTCCTAGGTTAATCATAGAATTTTGGACAATTTGTCATGGCCAATCCACCCAACCTGCACATCTTTGGACTGTGGGAGGAAACCGGAGTACCCGGAGGAAACCCACGCAGTCACGGGGAGGATGTGCAGACTCCACACAGACAGTGACCCAAGTCGAAATCGAACTTGGGACCCTGGAGCTGTGAAGCAATTGTGCTATCCACAATGCTACCGTGCTGCCCTTAAGAAGTTAACCTACACTCCCTTATTCTACCCTAATCCAAGTACCTATCCAATAGCCGTTTGAAGGTCCAGAAATTTTCCGACTCAACTACTATCACAGGCAGTGCATTCCATGCCCCCACTACTCTCTGGGTAAAGAACCTACCTCTGACATCCCCTCTATATCTTCCACCATTTATCTTAAATTTATGTCCCCTTGTAATGGTGTGTTCCACCCGGGGAAAAAGTCTCTGACTATCTACTCTATCTATTCCCCTGATCATCTTATAAACCTCTATCAAGTCGCCCCTCATCCTTCTCCGTTCCAATGAGAACAGGCCCAGCACCCTCAATCTTTCCTCGTATGACCTACTCTCCATTCCAGGCAACATCCTGGTAAATCTCCTTTGCACCTTTTCCAAAGCTTCCACATCCTTCCTAAAATGAGGTGACCAGAACTGCACACAGTACTCCAAATGTGGCCTGGCCAAGGTTTTGTACAGCTGCATCATCACCTCACGGCTCTTAAATTCAATCCCTCTGCTAATGAACGCTAGCACACCATAGGCCTTCTTCACAGCTCTATCCACTTGAGTGGCAACTTTCAAAGAACAATGAACATAGACCCCAAGATCTCTCTGCTCCTCCACATTGCCAAGAACCCTACCATTAACCCTGTATTCCGCATTCAGATTTGTCCTTCCAAAATGGACAACCTCACACTTGTCAGGGTTAAACTCCATCTGCCACTTCTCAGCCCAGCTCTGCATTCTATCTATGTCTCTTTGAAGCCGACAACAGCCCTCCTCACTATCCACAACTCCACCAATCTTCGTATCATCTGCAAATTTACTGACCCACCCTTCAACTCCCTCATCCAAGTCGTTAATGAAAATCACAAACAGCAGAGGACCCAGAACTGATCCCTGCGGTACGCCACTGATAACTGGGCTCCAGGCTGAATATTTGCCATCCACCACAACTCTCTGTCTTCTATCGGTTACCCAGTTTGTTATCCAACTGGCCAAATTTCCCACTATCCCATGCCTCCTTACTTTCTGCATAAGCCTACCATGGGGAACCTTATCAAATGCCTTACTAAAATCCATGTACACTACATCCACTGCTTTACCTTCATCCACATGCTTGGTCACCTCCTCAAAGAATTCAATAAGACTTGTAAGGCAAGACCTACCCCTCACAAATCCGTGCTGACTATCCCTAATCAAGCAATGCCTTTCCAGATGCTCAGAAATCCTATCCCTCAGTACCCTTTCCATTACTTTGCCTACCACCGAAGTAAGACTAACTGGCCTGTAATTCCCAGGGTTATCCCTATTCCCTTTTTTGAACAGGGGCACGACATTCGCCACTCTCCAATCCTCTGGTACCACCCCTGTTGACAGCGAGGACGAAAAGATCATTGCCAACGGCTCTGCAATTTCATTTCTTGCTTCCCATAGAATCCTTGGATATATCCCGTCAGGCCCTGGGGGACTTGTCTATCCTCAAGTTTTTCAAAACGCGCAACACATCTTCCTTCCTGACAAGTATCTCCTCAAGCTTATCAGTCTGCTTCACGCTGTCCTCTCCAACAATATGGCCCCTCTCATTTGTAAATACTGAAGAAAAATACTTGTTCAAGACCTCTCCTATCTCTTCAGACTCAATACACAATCTCCCGCTACTGTCCTTAATCGGACCTACTCTCACTCTAGTCATTCTCATATTTCTCACGTATGTGTAAAAGGCCTTGGGGTTTTCCTTGATCCTACCCGCCAAAGATTTTTCATGCCCTCTCTTAGCTCTCCTAATCCCTTTCTTCAGTTCCCTCCTGGCTATCTTGTATCCCTCCAGCGCCCTGTCTGAACCTTGTTTCTTCAGCCTTACATAAGTCTCCTTCTTCCTCTTAACAAGACATTCAACCTCTCTTGTCAACCATGGTTCCCTCACTCGACCATCTCTTCCCTGCCTGACAGGGACATACATATCAAAGACACGCAGTACCTGATCCTTGAACAAGTTCCACATTTCACTTGTGTCCTTCCCTGACAGCCTATGTTCCCAACTTCTGCACTTCAATTCTTGTCTGACAGCATTGTATTTACCCTTCCCCCAATTATAAACCTTGCCCTGTTGCTCGCACCTATCCCTCTCCATTACTAAAGTGAAAGTCACAGAATTGTGGTCACTACCTCCAAAATGCTCCCCCACTAACAAATCTATCACCTGCCCTGGTTCATTACCAAGTACTAAATCCAATATGGCCTCCCCTCTGGTCGGACAGATTGATGCAGGAAGGGATGGCCCCGGGGCTGGACGGGTTCCCAGGGGAGTTTTACAAGATGTTTGGTGCGGAGCTGGGGCCGCTGCTGGTGAGGACGTACAAGAGGAAAGAAGGGGGGGAGGGGGTGCTCCCTTCATTAGAACGGAGGATGAGAGGCGACTTGATAGAGGTTTATAAGATGATCAGGGGAATAGATAGAGTAGACAGTCAGAGACTTTTTCCCCGGGTGGAACAAACCATTACAAGGGGACATAAATTTAAGGTAAATGGTGGAAAATATAGGGGGGATGTCAGACGTAGGTTCTTTACCCAGAGAACCTACCCCACCCCACCCCCCACATAGTTGCAAGCGTCCAATTCGCTAATTTTGGAGAAAGATAATGACCCAGAGCAGTGTGGATCGTACCGCCCGATATCGCTGCTTAATATGGATGTGAAGTTGTTAGCGAAGGTGTTAGTGTCGTGGTTGGAGGATTGTGTGCCGGGGTGATCGGCGAGGACCAGGCGGGATTTGTGAAGGGGCGGCAGTTGTCGGCGAATGTGCGGAGGCAGCTTAATGTCGTTATGATGCCCTCTGAGGGAGGGAGGTAGAAGTGGTGCTGGTAATAGACGCGGAGAAGGGTTTTGATCGGGTGGAGTGGGCGTATCTGTTGGAGGTGTTTGGTAGTTTGGGTTTGGTGAGGGGTTCATCGATTGAGATCGGCTGCTGTACAGAGCGCCGATGGCTAAAGTCCAGATGAAAAGGACAGGGTCAGGTTACTTCGGGCTGCATCGGGGGACAAGGCAGAGGTGCCCGCCCTCCCCATTGCTTTTTGCTTTGGCGATAGAGCCGCTGGCAATGGCACTTAGGGCAGAGGTTTTCAAATCAGGGCAGGTTTCGAGAGGGTCACGGCGCTCGGTCTGATAGCAACGGACCTTTGGGATTGCTGGCCATCCCACGCATGCGTGCCGGATCAAACAGTGCGCAGGCTGGGACCCCAGGGGGGAGGAACGTCTCCTCCAGACGTCAGTGCGCTGACCAGGGCCAGTTTTCTTCAGCAAACAATAGAGTCCTCCCACAGGATGGGGCAGCAGAGATAGAGATATATAAATACAGCACAGAACAGGCCCTTCGGCTCACGGTGTTGTGCCGAACTTTTATCCTAGGTTAATCATAGAATTTTGGACACTAAGGGCAATGTATCATGGCCAATCCACCGAACCTGCACATCTTTGGACTGTGGGAGGAAACCGGAGTACCCGGAGGAAACCCACACACACATTGGGAGGATGTGCAGACTCTGTGACCCAAGTCGAAATCGAACTTGGGACCCTGGAGCTGTGAAGCAATTGTGCTATCCACAATGCTACCGTGCTGCCCTTAAGAAGAAATTAATCTACACTCCATTATTCTACCCTAATCCATGTATCTATCCAATAGCCGCTTGAAGGTCCCTAAAGTTTCCGACTCAACTACTTCCACAGGCCGTGCATTCCATGCCCCCACTACTCTCTGGGTAAAGAACCTACGTCTGACATCCACCCTATATGTTCCACCATTTACCTTAAATTTATGTCCCCTTGTAATGGTTTGTTCCACGCGGGGAAAAAGTCTCTGACTGTCTACTCTATCTATTCCCTTGATCATCTTATAAACCTCTATCAAGTCGCCCCTCATCCTTCTCCGTTCTAATGAGAAAAGGCCTAGCACCCTCAACCTTTCCTCATAAGACCTACTCTCCATTCCAGGCAACATCCTGGTAAATCTCCTTTGCACCTTTCCCAAAGCTTCCACATCCTTCCTAAAATGAGGTGACCAGAACTGCACACAGTACTCCAAATGTGGCCTCACCAAGGTTTTGTACAGCTGCATCATCACCTCATGGCTCTTAAATTCAATCCCTCTGCTAATGAACACTAGCACACCATAGGCCTTCTTCACAGCTCTATCCACTTGAGTGGCAACTTTCAAAGATCTATGAACATAGATCCCAAGATCTCTCTGCTCCTCTACATTGCCAAGAACCCTACCGTTAACCCTGTATTCCGCATTCATATTTGTCCTTCCAAAATGGACAACCTCACACTTGTCAGGGTTAAACTCCATCTGCCACTTCTCAGCCCAGCCCTGCATCCTATTTATGTCTCTTTGAAGCCGACAACAGCCCTCCTCACTCTCCACAACTCCACCAATCTTCGTATCATCTGCAAATTTACTGACCCACCCTTCAACTCCCTCATCCAAGTCGTTAATGAAAATCACAAACAGCAGAGGACCCAGAACTGATCCCTGCGGTACGCCACTGGTAACTGGGCTCCAGGCTGAATATTTGCCATCCACCACCACTCTCTGTCTTCTATCGGTTAGCCAGTTCGTTATCCAACTGGCCAAATTTTCTACTATCCCATGCCTCCTTACTTTCTGCATAAGCCTACCATGGGGAACCTTATCAAATGCCTTACTAAAATCCATGTACACTACATCCACTGCTTTACCTTCATCCACATGTTTGGTCACCTCCTCAAAGTATTCAATAAGACTTGTAAGGCAAGATCTACCCCTCACAAATCCGTGTTGACTATCCCTAATCAAGCAATGCCTTTCCAGATGCTCAGAAATCCTATCCCTCAGTACCCTTTCCATTACTTTGCCTACCACCGAAGTAAGACTAACTGGCCTGTAATTCCCAGGGTTATCCCTATTCCCTTTTTTGAACAGGGGCACGATATTCGCCACTCTCCAATCCTCTGGTACCACCCCTGTTGACAGCGAGGACGAAAAGATCATTGCCAACAGCTCTGCAATTTCATCTCTTGCTTCCCATAGAATCCTTGGATATATCCCGTCAGGCCCGGGGGACTTGTCTATCCTCAAGTTTTTCAAAATGCCCAACACATCTTCCTTCCGAACAAGTATCTCCTCAAGCTTATCAGTCTGTTTCACACTGTCCTCTCCAACAATATGGCCCCTCTCGTTTGTAAATACTGAAGAAAAATACTTGTTCAAGACCTCTCCTATCTCTTCAGACTCAATACACAATCTCCCGCTACTGTCCTTGATCGGACCTACCCTCGCTCTAGTCATTCTCATAATTCTCACATATGTGTAAAAGGCCTTGGGGTTTTCCTTGATCCTACCCGCCAAAGATTTTTCATGCCCTCTCTTAGCTCTCCTAATCCCTTTCTTCAGTTCCCTCCTGGCTATCTTGTATCCCTCCAGCGCCCTGTCCGTACCTTGTTTCCTCAGCCTTACATAAGTCTCCTTCTTCCTCTCAACAAGACATTCAACCTCTCTTGTCAACCATGGTTCCCTCACTCGACCATCTCTTCCCTGCCTGACAGGGACATACATATCAAAAACACGCAGTACCTGTCCCTTAAACAAGTTCCACATTTCACTTGTGTCCTTCCCTGACAGCCTATGTTCCCAACTTATGCACTTCAATTCTTGTCTGACAGCATTGTATTTACCCTTCCCCCAATTGTAAACCTTGCCCTGTTGCTCGCACCTATCCCTCTCCATTACTAAAGTGAAAGTCACAGAATTGTGGTCACTACCTCCAAAATGCTCACCCACTAAGAGAGCAGGTCACCCGCCCCGTACGCTGACGTGACTTGTTCTGGGCGCAAAAGAGATTCCTCCATTTCGTAGCTGCCAATAGTGCTGGTGTAAACTCCTAGGACTCTGATGAACAATGCATGAAGAAGGAGTTGAAAACAGGAACAAAGCAGCATAGAGATGATTACTTGAGGTGTGGGTTATTAATTGTGCCACTGCAAATCAGGAATCATACTTCATGTGTGTTATAAATAGGGAAGCACGGGCAGCATGGTGGCACAATGGTTAACACTGCTGCCTCACGGCGCTGAGGTCCCAGGTTTGTTCCCGGCTCTGGGTCACTGTCCGTGTGGAGTTTGCACGTTCTCCCCGTGTTTGCGTGGGTTTCGCCCCCACAACCCAAAGATGTGCAGGGTGGGTGGATTGGCCATGCTAAATTTCCCCTTAATTGGAAAAAATGAATTGGGTATTCTAAATTTTTTTTTTAAATAGGGAAGCACTGGCAAATGAAAGTTTAAAACCCTCAAAGCTTCAAAGACATTTGAAGATTAAACAATGTGAATTTGAGGACAAACCTCTTTCTCTTAACGAATGCAATGAGATCAGAGTCGTCAGCGAAAGTCATTAGCAGAAATGTAACATTGAAGCAAGTGACGACCAAGCAGGCTCACCTGTCGCATTAAAGGCAAGTGAAAATGGTGGGTCGCGAAGGTCAGCCGGCGAAGGTCGCAGAAGTCAGCCAGTGTGGGTCCCGAAGGATGGCCGCTCGGCAAAAATGGGTCCCGGGCAAAGAAGTTTGAAAAGCTCTGGCTTAGGGCTTCGAGGGGTTGGGAAGGGATTGAGCGGGGTGGGGTGGCCAAGCACAGAGTCTCTCTGTATGTGGATAATCTTTTGTTATGTATTTCGGACCCGGTGGGCAGCTTCGACAGGATCATGGGGATCATGAGGTAATTTGGCCAGTTCTCGGGGTATAAATTGAACATGGGGAGGAGCGAGCTGTTCCCAATTGATGCTCGAGGGAAGGAGAAGCTCAAGAGGAGGTTAGGGGAGTTGCCATTCCGGGTAGTGGAGGCGGGTTTTCAGTATCTAGGAATCCAGGTAGCATGGAGCTGGGTGCAGTTGCATATTGAATTTGGCACGGCTGGAGGAGGGGATGAGGGTGGATTTTAAGAGGTGGGATGTGTTGCCGCTGTCGATGGCTGGGCGCGTGCAGATGGTGAAAATGTCCAGACTCTTGTCCGTGTTCCAGAACCTTCCCATCTTTGTTCCTGTTGGTGTTTGATCTTCCGATATTTTCAAAACGCCTTTAATACAAATGTATATTTTTTTTAAACAGAAGTGCTGGACCAATATCTCCTGGTGTGGAGTTTAAATTTTTTGCAAACTCCTTTCATGTGGAACCCTTTTCAGGTCAAGGTGGATTTGGACTGAATTTTAAGCCAAGTCTCATGTCACAATGCACCAATTTTTAGTAAATTTACTTCTTCATGCAGTTATCAAATAAATCACAACTAGATCACTGAATTATCTCCATCATTACTGGAATACTTTCTTTATTTAATATTTAACATATACATCAAATAAGGTAAATTGTGCCAGTGAGAGAAACAAAAGGACTGTTTATTAAAAAAATACACACCAGAAGCTCAGTATACTTCACCACCTAATCTTCTCCCTGATCGGGCACTGCCCACAACAGGGACTGTTCCTGCCTGGGAAGCTCACCGTCCCAGGGTCTCCAGTGTGGAGCAAAGTCAGTTGGCAAATGAGACAGTAGCAGAAGGGAGTGCAGACCAGGACTGCCCACCAGAACCCCTCTACCTTACGGTAGCATTGTGGATAGCACAATCACTTCACAGCTCCAGGGTCCCAGGTTCGATTCCGGCTTGGACCACTGTCCGTGCGGAGTTTGCACATCCTCCCCGTGTCTGCGTGGGTTTCCTCCGGGTGCTCCGGTTTCCTCCCACAGTCCAAAGATGTGCAGGTTAGGTGGATTGGCCATGCTAAATTCCCCTTAGTGTCCAAAAATTGCCCTTAGTGTTGGGTGGGGTTACTGGGTTATGGGGATAGGGTGGAGGTGTTGACCTTGGGTAGAGGGTAGGGTGCTCTTTCCAAGAGCCGGTGCAGACACGATGGGCCGAATGGCCTCCTTCTGCACTGTAAATTCTATGATGCCCAGGACGTATCGCAGCCTGGCAGGCTGCAGATCCAGCTAGTGTACCACACGATAATAACTAATGAGCTTCAGTGAGTCGGGCATCTTCGACCCGGGGCTTTTACAGTCACTGATCCTCAACCCTCCCCAGTAAAGATCATTTCCCTTCCTCTCCTGACGCCACTGACCCTCCCAGACCAGGCAGTCCGACTGTGCCGAACTAAATCCGATAACACATGTAGTTAAACTGTACCAGACGCATCTCCAACGCATCCCCCCCCCCCCCCCCGCCGAAAAAACCCAAATCCCAGAGCAGGAACCTCCTGCTCAGTGAGGCTCAGTACCATGACTTCATCTGGTCCAAGGAGAAAATTCATTCTCTTGGAAAATGAACGGTTATGTAACAATTAGATATTAGCTTTAACAATAAATTATGTAAATATCATATCGAACACTTAAAAGTCTTAGAGGGTAAATACAACAAGCTCAGACGTTAACCTGTTACACAAACACTAAACATCCATCGCTTGCATTTTCATTTGTCCATCCCACCCGCCCACAACCCCTAGGTCTTCTCCAATAGGAGCTTGCGCCACCCGTCCACTACCTTGCCCTTTATTTGCTGGTGTTGGCGCACAATTGCCCTTCAGCCGCGGCACAGCGGGTGGCACTCAGCTCCAGAGGCGGAAAAGTCATGGGTTCGCGTCCTGCTCCAGCCGCTGGAGCAGGCCATCAAGGCCGCTTGACCAGCTGCAGTGCTGACGGAGTGCTGCACTGTTGGAGTTGCTGCATTGCTGACCCGACATTGAAGCGAAGCCAGTCCGCCTCTTCAGGCGGGTGTGAAATCTCCCAACCTGAAAAGCAGCATGTTTGCCCCAGAGACTTGGCCAACATCTATCCCACGACCAACACTTCTTTTTCTAAAAAAAAAAGACTTCTGGTGATCATCACGTTGCTGTTTATGGGAGCTTGCTGTGTTTTAACCGGCTGCCAAGATTCCTGCATTATAACAGTTTGTGCACAAAGCTTTTAAAGTGGTTGTAACACACAGCAATCCTGAAGTTGTAAAAGGTGCCTTCTCTCCTTGACAGCACAGCTTAGGGATTAAACTCCTGACCTATTAAGCCCAGTATCTCGCTGTCAGCTCTGCGCGCACAGACAAGAAGAACTTTAAAACATTAAAAAAACCAATAATTACTCCAGCATTCACCATGTGGAGAAGGTTTTTCACTTGTGAAGCAGAGTCCATTTAAATAAGAGACTTGTAAACAAATCCAATAAATAATTCTGGAGAATCGACCTTATCCAGTGGTGAGACTGTGGAGATCACTAGCACAGACAGCAGATGTGAATAGCACAGATGTATTTTGCAGGGATAAGCACCAGAGAGGTACCACCTTCGCAAGATCCTCCAAACCTGGTGACACGAACAGGTGGCTCAGTAGCAGTGTCCTCTCCCCATGGAATCCTCCACTTTAAACAACCCCAGATTTTCAGCTCACCCGCACGCGTGTGTAACGACCCCCCCCCCCCCACCGCCCCCCCCCCCCCCCCACCGCCCCCCACCTCCCCACCCAGCACGGGAACAACCCCAACATAAATCTCTTCTGCACTCTCACCAAAGCCGCCAATAAAAGAGCAACGGCCAACATTGGACGCAATACACCAACTGGGTCATAGAATAGAATCATAGAATCCTTACAGTGCAGAAGGAGGCCATTCGGCCCATTGAGTCTGCACCAGCCCTCCGAATGTGCACCCTGTCTTGGCCCACGGCACTTTCCCACCCCAGTAAACGTTTTGGACACCAAGGGGCAATTTAGCACGGCCAATCCACCTAACCTCTACATCTTTAGACAGTGGGAGGAAACCGGAGCACCCGGAGGAAACCCACACAGACACGGGGAGAACGTGCACACACCACACAGACAGTCACCCGAGGCCGGAATTGAACCCTGGTCCCTGGTGCTGTGAGGCAGCAGTGCTAAACACTGTGCCACCCATAACTCAACATCAGGTCAAACCATACTGCCTGGTCTTTGTAATCTATGCAGCAATTAACAAAACCCCCATATCCCATGTGCATTAATACCCTGTATATGAGGGAGAAAATATTATGCTGACAGATGAATTAGAGCCCATGCGGGGCGTAAACATTGACTAATTGGCCCAAATGACCTGTTTCTAGTGTTGTAAATTCTGTGTAGCTACACCAGTAGACATTGAGCTCGACTGGCAAATACATGTTTCATTCTTTTTTAAATTTGCAAGTTGCATGCGATTTGCTCATGACCGATACTGAGTATCGGTCAAGAATTCCTGAAATCTCCTGACCCCAGAGTAAGTGTGGAATGTAACCGATCCCAGGGTCAGGAATAGCACAGGAACGATGCAGGGAGATGAAACGAGGTGTGACGAGCTTCAAGCACAAAGAGCAGCCACAGGACACGGCTAATACCGAGGGTGAAGAGATTCACTGGAACTATCAACTGGATAGGGCCTTTCAGTGAAGCTCCCATAGAGAGAGTTTGAAATTGCCGACAGTGCAACAGTAGTTCCAATTGGTCCAAATTGGGCTTTATGGCGAATGGAATTTAAAATTGTAATGGGATGGTTGTCAGCCTTAGGTCGCAGAGTGTGATTGTCGGATAAACGGTTTCAGTTAATGACTCTCCTGTTATGTGCAATTTTCAGTGGATTTTGTCCAAATGGGATAGAGAATCTTCTCCCGGTGGCTCTCGTATTGTTTCATCATATTCTGGTGGTCGTGGTCAGCAGGAATCACCTGGAAAAAAAAGAGTATTAAAATAATGAGTCGAGGACACACTACACAAGTAGAGGACACTCAACACTTCCCCTCATTACAACACCAGCCATTACAACCAGCTCCACTTCCCCTCATTACAACACCAGCCATTACAACCAGCTCCACTTCCCCTCATTACATCACCAGCCATTACAACCAGCTCCACTTCCCCTCATTACATCACCAGCCATTACAACCAGCTCCACTTCCCCTCATTACATCACCAGCCATTACAACCAGCTCCACTTCCCCTCATTACATCACCAGCCATTACAACCAGCTCCACTTCCCCTCATTACAACACCAGCCATTACAACCAGCTCCACCTTCACTCATTATAAAACTAGATCTACTATTCCCCTCATTACAAACAACACCGCTTCCCATCAATTTAAAACTAGCTCTACTCCACTCCCCATTACAACACCAGCTCTACTCCATCCCTCATTAAAATACCAGCTATTACAACCAGCACTACTCCATCCCTCATTAAAATACCAGCTATTACAACCAGCTCCACTTCCCCTCATTACAACACCAGCTCTACCCCACCCCTCATTACACCAGCTCTACCCCACCCCGCATTACACAAGCACTACCCCACCCCTCATTACAACACCAGCTCCAATTCCCCTTCATTGCAAAACCAGCTATTACAGCCAGCTCCATTCCAACCTCTTTTATGCTACGAGTTAGTAATATGTTTTCCAGTTAGATTACTCACCAAGACTGGGGCAGGTACTTTGAAGGAAGTCTGTTTGATCAACCAGTCTTCATAAAGCTGATGAAGAGCGTGTAAGTACTCCTGGTGAATGGGACACAGACAGCAGTGAGAGAAATCCATGAAATGAAAGCAATGCTCCTCCCCTATTCCTCCAATCCTCAACAGCCAGTGCCAAATCATTCCTGGGGTACAGTACCTGCATCAGGTGCTCTCTCTGGTATCCTGCCCGCGTGGTCATTCTTCATATCTGTCCGCTAGCTATTCAACTGTGACAGACATCACAGTTCTCACTGGATGGCGCCACACATACAGGCACTCTGCATTAAGGAGCAGAAACCCTTCAGTCCAAGAGCACTTCACCCCCAGCACAGACAACAGACTGACCCCGGGGCCTCCAATCACGCTAACTGCTATTTCCTCCAGCTAAGCCCTGGAGAATATCTAAATAACTGAAGCCATTGCCTCCTGTCCAAACCACAAGCTTTGTGCCCACATTTCCGATTCAATAATCCTCAAGTCATAACCTGAGCCACAGAGTTTGTAATACCAGTGTCCGATTCAACCCCAATCTTTTGTTTCTTCATTATTTTCTTGGGATGTGGGTGTCTCTGGCTACGCCAGCATTCTCTGCCCATCCCTAAATGACCCTGAATTGAGTGACCGGCTCGGCCATTTCAGGGGGCAGTTAAGAGTCAGCCACATTGCTGTGGGTCTGGAGTCACATGTAGGCCAGACAGGGTAAGGGCGGGAGATTTCCTTCACTAACGGGCATCAGTGAACCAATTGGGTTTTACGACAATCCATAATGCTTTTGTGGTTACCATTATGGAGACTAGCTTCCTTCCAGGTTTATTAACCATGAGCCCCAGAGCATTGCCCTCCCGGTGACAGTACCACCACACCACCATCGCCACATTTCAGCTTCCAATCTCCCAACATAAAAAACTCCACCTCCCCCCCTCCCCCAACATTGCCTGCCTCAAACCATCTGCTGCTGAAACTCCCACCCATCGCGTTTCCAATGCCAGATTTAACTATTCCAATGCTTTCAACACTAGTCTCCCTCTCCCGTGTACACTTAAACTAATCTGTGCAGCCCTCCGAACTCGCATCAATACCATTCCCCCTCCAGCCCTGTGCTCCCGACCGACACTGAACTCCAGTCCAGCAACACCTCGCTTTTTAGCAGCCACTGAATAAATGTGAGGATGCTGACAAATGAACAGACAGCGATGATCCCTCATTAGGAACTCTCCAGCCAGGGAAGGGAGCACCTCCTCCTGTCCACCCCCAACCAGACCCTTTCTCACCAGGGGAATCACTTTTTCCTCATTCCGACACCGGGTTTTCAGTCTTTGGTAACAGGTCTCAGGAGAGGTTTGAAGATACACTGAGAAGGAAGGAGATTGAAGAGTTGGCGTGTTAGGATTCTTGTAAAATATAAACGGTAGCCTCCACCCCCCCACCCCACCCCCATCGAGCCAATTTCTTCCCGCACCCGACCTTCATTCAAGGCCTATTGTGGGTGAACACTTCAACTGGTACCGGGGTCACTTGATGTTCAGACTCGGTGCATGGCCGTGTTTCCTCAAGCTGAGACAGTGGGAGATATTCCACCACAGAGAGCATCACATTTAGTGCTAGATACTGCACTCACCCGATTACCCCACATTTTCCAGCGATCGGGTGGTGGGTG
Organism: Scyliorhinus canicula; assembly: GCF_902713615.1. Taxonomy (NCBI): domain Eukaryota; kingdom Metazoa; phylum Chordata; class Chondrichthyes; order Carcharhiniformes; family Scyliorhinidae; genus Scyliorhinus; species Scyliorhinus canicula. The sequence continues at coordinate 5,211,827 of NC_052154.1, read as the reverse complement.
GGGGGTGGGGGAGCGGGGTCTAACTGAAATACTGACTTTCAACATGAGGATTTGGCTAAAAATCTGAAAAAGAACAAATAGCGGGGCTGTGGGGAGAAAAGCAGGGCCAATCGAATTACTCTTCAGGAGAGATGGAACCGACACATTGGGCCAAAGGGCCCCTGTGCTGTATCAGTTCCAGGATATTAAAAGGAAGGACATGATTTGGAACGGAGCATTAGAATAGTAAGACTCAAGTCACGAGAGGGCGTTGCTGGGTTAACTTGCGTTCCTTATTAGTTGGGCAGCACGGTAGCATAGTGGTTAGCACCGTTGCTTCGCAGCTCCAGGGTACCAGGTTCGATTCCCTACTTGGGTCACTGTCTGTGCGGAGTCTGCACGTTCTCCCCGTGTCTGCATGGGTTTCCTCCGGATGCTCCGGTTTCTTCCTACAGTCCAAAGATGTGCAGGTTAGGTGGATTGGCCATGATAAATTGCCCTTAGTGTCCAAAAAAAAATGTTAAGTGGGGGTTACTGGGTTCCGGGGATATGGTAGATACCTGAGCTTGAGTAGGGTGCTCTTTGTAAGGGCCGGTGCAGACTCGATGGGCTGAATGGCCTCCTTCTGCACTGTAAATTCTATGATTCTATGATTCTATGAGTTATTACCATTTGTAACGAGATTTATTTAATTATAAATAACTAGGAGATTTCCTAATTCAGGCTAATTGTAGGTCCCTTATGCCAGACCGCAGTTAACTCAGCGACGCTCTCTGATAAACACAGTCTGACCTTTTATCCATCATCTTTCCCAGCAACGTGTTCACAACCCACTGTATAACATACGCCTCATCGTTCAATCTTCTTCTTTTGCCAATTTCCTTGAATGTGTCTCCTCTGGTTACCGGTCCTCCTGGTCAATGGAAACAATTCTCTCCACCCAAAACCCCCCCACCCCCCCCCCCCCCCCCACCCACACCCACCCCCCACACCCCCACCCCCCCACCACCCACACCCCACCCCCACCACCCACACCCCACACCACCCACCCCACACCCCCCCCACACCCCCACCACCCCCCCCACCCCCCACACCCCCACCTCACCCCCAACTCCCCCCCCCCCCCCACCACCCTAAATAGTGCTGTCAAATCCCGCATCCCCCACCACCTCCAAATCATTTCGATTCTGGAGAGGGGAGAAGCTGGGATTGTTCCTACTTAACTTGGGATTTTTGTCATGTTCACATACAATACCCAAAACAGATTAATATAGAAAGCTAAAATATATACAGGTACCAGACACCGTATCCGGGTAGTTTGGGATCGCGACGTGTGCTGGATTTGGGGATTTTACGGATTCCGAGTCCTCGGCCTAGCACGTACTTAGAATACATAAAAGCATGAAAAATAAAGAATGAAAATATTATGTAGGTCCTACTGTCTGTGGAGGTTGCTGCAATGTCGGAGGAGCTGAACACTTGGAGAACAGCCCCACCTCGGCCTTCCAATGGAAGGGAAGGTGCAGCAGGCGAAGGTGGTTGGGGCCTAGGATGGTACAGCCCCGAGGAACTCCTGCAGCGATGATCCACGACTACAATGATTGGCCTCAGGAAACCACAACCATTTTCCATGCTGCTCGATGCGAGTCTAACCAGTGGAGCGACCTCGCCAGCCTCAGGACTTTAAGGACTCTTTGGTACCATACTCAGTCAAATGATGTCTGGACAATGGGTAAATCCTTTCACCTCGCCTGTCTATAATACAAACATCAAACTTCCATGCATTTTATACCTATGCTCAACCAATCTCAACAGCTTTTACAATGCATGGAGTACATTGTCAACACATCGCATAGTTTACATCACAATTCAGCCAACATTGAATGGTGCTTTGAATTGTGATGGAATGTAGAAGTTGTTATATATTATATTTCATATTTGTGGCAGTATTGTTATTTACTGGTTTAAAATACATACAGGCAGCCTGTCCACTAAAATTATACTTAAGGTACTATAAGGTGGCAAGGTGGTGCAGTGGTTAGCACCGCTGCCTCACGGCGAAGAGGACCCGGGTTCGATTCCGGCCCCGGACACACATTTTCCCTGTGTCTGCGTGGGTCTCACCCCCACAACCCAAAGATGTGCAGGGTAGTTGGATTGGCCACGCTAAATTGCCCCTTAAATGGCAAAAAACAATTGAGTACTCTAAAATTTATTTTTTAAAAATAATTAAGGTGCTATAAAAGGTGACATAATTATTAAATTTGGATTTTAACCATTTACTTGTTTACATATAGATGGTTAATGGGACATTGTTTTGATTGCTGGAGATTCCCTGGGGTGTAGATAATCATGAAGGAGTGTGTTTAGTCCGAGGTAAGCAGAGCATGGGACATCTTAGTGGGTTACAGGTGACATAATTAATGGGAGGAGCCAGGTCTGCCTGTAGTTTTGCAGTCTGTATTAAGATTTTAAGTTGAACACAAGTTTACCAAAGGATTGGAGTCAGAGAAGATTGCTAACCTTATTTATAATAATAGGGGCTAGATACAGTGCAGACTTTGTTTGCACTGAGTGCTGAGCTTGTGGCATTTGAGTACTACAGTGAGAGTTTGGTGACTGAGGGAGTGCTGAGCTTGTGGCATTTGAGTGCTACAGTGAGAGTTTGGTGACTGAGGGAGTGCTGAGCTTGTGGCATTTGAGTGCTACAGTGAGAGTTTGGTGACTGAGGGAGTTAGGTGAGGAGGGAGTAAGGTGCTCCTTACATTTCATTTCCTATATTTATCAAAGAGCGTGAAGGGAACCAGGAGTTTAGAGTACAGCTGACTGGGAGCAGAGTCGGAGGGCGGAGGTCCAGTTGGTCCACAGGGCAGCTAATTCTGTAAAGTAAGAGGGGATGGAGGCTAGGGCAGTTGCATGCTCCTCCTGTAGGATGTGGGTGGTGAGGGATACCACTGGTGTCCCCGCTGACTATACCTGCGGGAAGTGCACCCAACTCCAGCTCCTCAGAGACCGTGTTAAGGTACTGGAGCTGGAGCTGGATGAACTTCGGATCATCCGGGAGGCAGAGGGGGTCATAGAGAAGAGTTACAGGGAGGTAGCCACACCAAAGGTACTGGACAAGAGTAGCTGGGTTACAGTCAGGGGAAAGAAAACTAACAGGCAGACAGTGCAGGGATCCCTCGTGGCCATTCCCCTTCAAAACAAGTATACCGTTTTGGATGCTGTTGGGGGGGATGACCTACCGGGGGAAGGCCCCAGCGGCCAGGTCTCTGGCACTGAGTCTGGCTCTGGGGCTCAGAAGGGAAGGGGGGAGCATAGAAAAGCAATAGTAATAGGAGATTCAATGGTTAGGGGAATAGATAGGAGATTCTGTGGTCGCGAGCGAGACTCCCAAAAGGTATGTTGCCTCCCGGGTGCCAGGGCCAGGGATGTCTCTGATCGTGTCTTCAGGATCCTGAAGGGGGAGGGTGAGCAGCCAGAAGTCGTGGTGCACATTGGTACCAACGATGTAGGTAGGAAAAAGGGTGTGGAGGTAATAAACAAGTTTAGGGAGTTAGGCTGGAAGTTAAGGGCCAGGACAGACAGAGTTGTCATCTCTGGTTTGTTGCCGGTGCCACGTGATAGCGAGGCTAGGAATAGGGAGAGAGTGCAGTTGAACACGTGACTGCAGGAATGGTGTAGGAGGGAGGGCTTCAGGTATTTGGATAATTGGAGCGCATTCTGGGGAAGGTGGGACCTGTACAAGCAGGACGGGTTGCATCTGAACCAGAGGGGCACCAATATCCTGGGGGGGAGGTTTTCTAGTACTCTTCGGGAGGGTTTAAACTAATTTGGCAGGGGAATGGGAACCGGATCTGTAGTCCAGCAACTAAGGTAGACTATAGTCAGGACGCCAAAGCACGTAGTGATGCAGTAGGGAAGGTAACAATGACAAAGGAGAGTACTTGCAGGCAAGGAGATGGGTTGAAGTGTGTATACTTTAATGCAAGAAGCATCAGGAATAAGGTGGGTGAACTTAATGCATGGATCGGTACTTGGGACTACGATGTGGTGGCCATCACGGAAACTTGGAGAGAAGAGGGGCAGAAATGGTTGTTGGAGGTCCCTGGTTATAGATGTTTCAACAAGATTAGGGAGGATGGTAAAAGAGGTGGGGGGGTGGCATTGTTAATTAGAGATAGTATAACAGCTGCAGAAAGGCAGTTCGAGGGGGATCTGCCTACTGAGGTAATATGGGTTGAAGTTAGAAATAGGAAAGGAGCAGTCACCTTGTTGGGAGTGTTCTATAGGCCCCCCAATAGCAGCAGAGATGTGGAGGAACAGATTGGGAAACAGATTCTGGAAAGGTGCAGAAGTCACAGGGTAGTAGTCATGGGCGACTTCAACTTCCCAAACATTGAGTGGAAACTCTTTAGATCAAATAGTTTGGATGGGGTAGTGTTTGTGCAGTGTGTCCAGGAAGCTTTTCTAACACAGTATGTAGATTGTCCGACCAGAGGGGAGGCCATATTGGATTTAGTACTTGGTAATGAACCAGGGCAGGTGATAGATTTGTTAGTGGGGGAGCATTTTGGAGGTAGTGACCACAATTCTGTGACTTTCACTTTAGTAATGGAGAGGGATAGGTGCGAGCAACAGGGCAAGGTTTATAATTGGGGGAAGGGTAAATACAATGCTGTCAGACAAGAATTGAAGTGCAGAAGTTGGGAACATAGGCTGTCAGGGAAGGACACAAGTGAAATGTGGAACTTGTTCAAGGATCAGGTACTGCGTGTCTTTGATATGTATGGCCCTGTCAGGCAGGGAAGAGATGGTCGAGTGAGGGAACCATGGTTGACAAGAGAGGTTGAATGTCTTGTTAAGAGGAAGAAGGAGACTTATGTAAGGCTGAAGAAACAAGGTTCAGACAGGGCGCTGGAGGGATACAAGATAGCCAGGAGGGAACTGAAGAAAGGGATTAGGAGAGCTAAGAGAGGGCATGAAAAATCTTTGGCGGGTAGGATCAAGGAAAACCCCAAGGCCTTTTACACCTACGTGAGAAATATGAGAATGACTAGAGTGAGAGTAGGTCCGATTAAGGACAGTAGCGGGAGATTGTGTATTGAGTCTGAAGAGATAGGAGAGGTCTTGAACAAGTATTTTTCTTCAGTATTTACAAATGAGAGGGGCCATATTGTTGGAGAGGACAGCGTGAAGCAGACTGATAAGCTTGAGGAGATACTTGTCAGGAAGGAAGATGTGTTGCGCGTTTTGAAAAACTTGAGGATAGACAAGTCCCCCGGGCCTGACGGGATATATCCAAGGATTCTATGGGAAGCAAGAAATGAAATTGCAGAGCCGTTGGCAATGATCTTTTCGTCCTCGCTGTCAACAGGGGTGGTACCAGAGGATTGGAGAGTGGCGAATGTCGTGCCCCTGTTCAAAAAAGGGAATAGGGATAACCCTGGGAATTACAGGCCAGTTAGTCTTACTTCGGTGGTAGGCAAAGTAATGGAAAGGGTACTGAGGGATAGGATTTCTGAGCATCTGGAAAGGCATTGCTTGATTAGGGATAGTCAGCACGGATTTGTGAGGGGTAGGTCTTGCCTTACAAGTCTTATTGAATTCTTTGAGGAGGTGACCAAGCATGTGGATGAAGGTAAAGCAGTGGATGTAGTGTACATGGATTTTAGTAAGGCATTTGATAAGGTTCCCCATGGTAGGCTTATGCAGAAAGTAAGGAGGCATGGGATAGTGGGAAATTTGGCCAGTTGGATAACAAACTGGCTAACTGATAGAAGACAGAGAGTTGTGGTGGATGGCAAATATTCAGCCTGGAGCCCAGTTATCAGTGGCGTACCGCAGGGATCAGTTCTGGGTCCTCTGCTGTTTGTGATTTTCATTAACGACTTGGATGAGGGAGTTGAAGGGTGGGTCAGTAAATTTGCAGATGATACGAAGATTGGTGGAGTTGTGGATAGTGAGGAGGGCTGTTGTCGGCTTCAAAGAGACATAGATAGAATGCAGAGCTGGGCTGAGAAGTGGCAGATGGAGTTTAACCCTGACAAGTGTGAGGTTGTCCATTTTGGAAGGACAAATCTGAATGCGGAATACAGGGTTAATGGTAGGGTTCTTGGCAATGTGGAGGAGCAGAGAGATCTTGGGGTCTATGTTCATTGTTCTTTGAAAGTTGCCACTCAAGTGGATAGAGCTGTGAAGAAGGCCTATGGTGTGCTAGCGTTCATTAGCAGAGGGATTGAATTTAAGAGCCGTGAGGTGATGATGCAGCTGTACAAAACCTTGGTCAGGCCACATTTGGAGTACTGTGTGCAGTTCTGGTCACCTCATTTTAGGAAGGATGTGGAAGCTTTGGAAAAGGTGCAGAGGAGATTTACCAGGATGTTGCCTGGAATGGAGAGTAGGTCATACGAGGAAAGATTGAGGGTGCTGGGCCTTTTCTCATTGGAACGGAGAAGGATGAGGGGCGACTTGATAGAGGTTTATAAGATGATCAGGGGAATAGATAGAGTAGATAGTCAGAGACTTTTTCCCCGGGTGGAACACACCATTACAAGGGGACATAAATTTAAGATAAATGGTGGAAGATATAGAGGGGATGTCAGAGGTAGGTTCTTTACCCAGAGAGTAGTGGGGGCATGGAATGCACTGCCTGTGGTAGTAGTTGAGTCGGAAAATTTATGGACCTTCAAACGGCTATTGGATAGGTACTTGGATTAGGGTAGAATAAGGGAGTGTAGGTTAACTTCTTAAGGGCAGCACGGTAGCATTGTGGATAGCACAATTGCTTCACAGCTCCAGGGTCCCAAGTTCGATTTCAACTTGGGTCACTGTCTGTGTGGAGTCTGCACATCCTCCCCGTGACTGCGTGGGTTTCCTCCGGGTACTCCGGTTTCCTCCCACAGTCCAAAGATGTGCAGGTTGGGTGGATTGGCCATGACAAATTGTCCAAAATTCTATGATTAACCTAGGACAAAAGTTCGGCGCAACATCGTGGGCCGAAGGGCCTGTTCTGTGCTGTATTTCTCTATCTATCTATAAGTGCCATTTGAACTGTATTGAGTTGCTTAATTGGAATCAGTGGCAGGCGCAGATAGAAAGTTAATGTTTTTCCTTTTAATTAATAACTGTTTAACTGTGAATTGTAAAGCTGTTTATTTGATGTTAACGTGGTTAGTTCCGTGTTTAAATTAAAGTTTGTTTTAACATAAAGGTACCTATTGGTTGGAGTCATCGCTCCTTGGGGTCAAGTTTCCTTTCCTCAGTTTTACAAATTCAAAAATTGTTTAGGGTTCCCATCCGGTATCCGAACAAAAGTTGAGGTCAGGTCCGGTTTCCCAACAGATTTTTTACACCCCTCCCCCATAACTGTTAGCGAATCTTACCAATCAAATCAATTGGAATATCGTTGTTCGTCACGATCCAATTAAACCACTCCGTCAGCACGGCATAATCCACAGCTGGCATGATGGAGCTGAGGGGGGGGGAGGAAAGGCGAGTGTTATATTCCTCTAGCGGGAATCAATGTTAAAGTTATAATTAGGCGGTTCAGGAAGAAAAGGCTTATGGAAGTCTGGATCTCGCCCCCTGAGAGAAGGTTGTGAATGCTGAGAGGTCAGCTGGAGGTTTGCAGAGTGAGAATCTATAGATTCCTGTCGGGCAAGGGGAGCAGGGTCAGGTAAATGAAGTTGAGGGATGGGTCGGTCATGATCCGATTGAATTGCAGAGTGAGCTCTGGTCCCCTATCTCAGTCAGAGTGTTCAGGATTCAGACCTCAATTCAGACAGTCCCAGCAAGTGGAGACCGGAGCTCCGGCTTGGAATTCCATACGAAATAGGCCATTCGGCCCCTTGAGCCTGCACCGCCATTCGTGGTTGATCTGTTGTGTTTCGAATTTCACATCCCGCTCTCCGCCGATAGCCTCCAACTCCCTTGCCTAACAAGAACCAACTACCTCCACCTTAAAAATATTCAGTGATCCCCACCTCCTAACCACCATCCAGTGAGTTATTCACATCAGGTGGGCGTGGTTACCCTCCTTGTATTTTGTTGTGAGTTGGCGTCAACATTCCACCATATGGGCCGAACACCTAAATTTGCGTAAAGTCATTCAAGCCACAGGTGTGTCCATGTTGCAGCCTGTCAGGATTCACAGGCCGAGTCAGAGTCTATCCTCCAGAGGGAAAAGCAAAAAGGTACAAAATAAAAACTCACTACATCCTCACTGGAGTTGAAACCAATCATTGTTGCCAAAGCTCAATCATTCTCTCTGGATTTTAAACTCCGAGGGACCTTCACCTCCAATTAAAGTGTCACAGAGCAGACCACTCAGCCCATCGAACCTATGCTGGCATTTTCCTCCAGTTTAGCCCCCCCACTCCCTCCTGTATTATTTTTGTTTCGGTTGACGGTTTTAGCCTCTCTCCTGTGATGGGATTCTTTCAGGATAGTAACTCATTCATCTGGATTAAATGTGTTGTTAACGAGCCATTCAGGAACAGGCAACAGCAGTGTGGTCAGTTGTTTTTTTGGGGACAGAGGGGTTTGAGGAGGGAATGCCAATGTTGAGGACCTGGACAGCTGAAGGCATAGCCGCTAATGGTAGAGCGAAAGAAGGCTGTGCATTTATATAGCGCCTTTCGTGTCCCCTGGACATCACAAAATGCCTTGGAGTCAATGTAGTACTTTTGAAACGTGGGGCGGAATTCTCCGACCCCTGGGGGGGGGGGGGGGGGGGGGGGGGGGGAATCGTGCACGCAGGTCGGCGTGCCCCCTGCGGCGATTCACCGGCCCGCGATGGCCCGAGTTCCCGCCGCTGACAGGCCTCTCCCGCCGGCGTGGTTTAAACCACTTCTGGTACCGGCGGGATTGGCGGCACGGGCGGGCTCCGGGGTCCTGGATGGGGGGGGCGATCTGACCCCGGGAGGTGCCCCCACGGTGGCCTGGCCCGCGATCGGGGCCCACCGATCGGCGGGCGGGCCTGTGCCGTGGGGGCGCTCTTTTTCTTCCGCCCCCGCCATGGCCTTCACCATGGCGGGGGCGGAAGAGACCCCCTCCCCTGCGCATGCGCCGGTATAACGTCAGCAGCCGCTGACGCTCCAGCGCTTGCGCGGACTTACGCCGGCCGGCGAAGGCTTTTCGACCCCGGCTGGCGGGGTGCCAAAGGCCATTCGCGCCAGCCGGTGGAGCGGGAGCCACTCCAGCGCGGGCCTAGCCCCTAAAGGTGCAGAGAAATGGGGAGGCCCGACGCCAGAGTGGTTCACGCCACCCCGTCCCGCCGGGACCCCCCGCCCCGCCAGGTAGGGTAGAATCCAGGCCGTGGTCACTGTTCTCATGTCGGAGTCAGAATTGGAGGAATGCAGAATTCTGGGAGGAGATCACAGAGAGAAGAGGAGGAAGAGACCATTGAGGGGTTTAATAACAAATAGCTGCAATAATATTATTTTTAAAGTATATTACACACTTTGGCAAAGGTAAACTGTCAATCAGCCGACCTCCAAACTGTACAGATTAATCTATTATTAACCTTCCCTCTTAACTCAGTTCTTGTCTTCATTTCCTTGGAAGGTGAAAACTACCAGACAATAATAATAAACCTGTTTATCTTTGCCAGACATGGGAGCAGAGTGATGTTAACTTGAGAGGAGAATTAGCATCAATTTGGTTGGTCATGCGCAACAGTGCTTACCTTCGATAATGGTTCTCCACAAAGACGTACTTTGCACTGTAAATGGACCTCTCGATCATTCGGATCGGCTCCAGCTTCAAAAGACAAAATGCCACAAAGAACTGGAGAGAGGATGCAACACACAAACAGGCCATTCAGCCCCGCACATCTGTGCCAGTAATAGTGCTCCATTTGAGCTTGCTCCCACTTTCAGCTGATCCCATCAAAATAACCTTCTATTCCTTTCTCCTCCATGTTTAACTAGTTTTCCCATAAGTGGCGACATGATAGCACGGTGCTTAGCACTGTTGCTTCACAGCGCCAGGGTCCCGGTTTCAGCTCCCGGCTTGGGTCACTGTCTGTGCGGAGTCTGCACGTTCTCCCCGTGTCTGCGTGGGTTTCCTCCGGGTGCTCCGGTTTCCTCCCACAAGTCCCGAAAGACGTGCTGTTCGGTGAATTGGACATTCTGAATTCTCCCCGTGTACCTGAACAGGCGCCGGAACGTGGCAACTAGGGGCTTTTCACAGTAACTTCATTGCAGTGTTAATGTAAGCCTACTTGTGGCAATAATGAAGATTATTAGATTATTATTAAGTGTATCTATACTATTTGTCTTAACTACCAATTGTGGTTACAATTCCACATTCCCACCACTCTCTAGGTAAATAAGGTTCTCCTGAATTCCCTTAGGATTTTTTTTTTAGGGATTACCACTCCACTAAACAAATGACAAATCTCTTGATCAACTCTATCAAACCCTTTTCTAATCTCAGTCACCCCTCAAGTCTTCTCTTTTCCAAGAGAAAGAGCTCTGGCCGATTCAGCCTCTCCAATAGTTGTAACCTCTCCATTCTAGGATGATCCTAGTCAATCCTTTCTTGTACATTTTTCAGAATCTCTGTACCCTTTCTGATATACGGAGATCAATCAGTGTACAGTACTCCAAGAGTGGTCCAACCAAAGTTCTGTACAAGTTTAAGTGTTGTATAAATGATTTCTCTTCTTCAAAATTAAGACACTCGGTTCTTTTCCATTCGATGCACATACCTGAGGCCGCATGTGTTGCTGCAACATAGTGAGCTGTACGTAGGTCTGGAGTGTAATTGCCCAGCGTGAGGGATTTTCATACATCAGTGCCTGCCAATAAAGTTATTTTGATGTGAATAAACCTTGGATGCAATGCCTTCCCATGGCTCATTTTTTATCGATGTATTTTCATTGCTGATCTGTGTCGGCATCCGTATCCCCGAGAGATGGCAACAGCAAAGAGGCATGCGAGGAATAACGTTCAGCAACGTTCCCAACTGGAAAACAGGGTCCCAGGGAAAAGGGAAGAGTTCATGTGCCCCAATCAAAAAGCTCATCATTGGTCACCAAACTTCTTTTTAAATTTTAATTCTTTTTTTTTCGAATTAAGGGGCAATTTAGCGTGGCTAATCCACCTAACCTATACATCTTTGGGTTGTGGGGGTAAGACGCACACGGACAGGGACCTGTTTGTGGAGGGGAGGTTCGCGAGCTTGGGGGAGTTAGAGGGGAAGTTTGGGCTCCCCCCGGGGAACATGTTTAGGTATATGCGGCCGTTTTCACGAACGGTGAGAGCAGGTGTGTTGGAGTTCGTGAAAACGGCCGTAAAGGCCTGGGAACTCGGCCCATCGGATAGGGGAGAATCACTGCTCGCCGTAAAAAAACGGCGAGCAGCGATTCGTGTCGTGGGGCGGCCGTGGGGGGAGGAGAATAGCGGGAGGTCGGGAAAAATGTCGGGAAGGCCCTCCCGCTATTCTCCGACCCGTCGTGGGGGGCGGAGAATCGCACCCATTGGGCGCTATTCACCGCTCCCCATGCCATGTGGGAGAATTGCAGGAGGCCCCCCCGACTAGTTTCACGACCCCCTGGCACCCCCCTCGATTCTCCTACCCCCCCACTCGGAAGAATTGCCGCTCGCCGTTTTTCACGGCGACCGCCGATTCTCCGACCCGGATGGGCCGAGCGGCCTGCCGTTTTCGACCATTTCATGACGGCGGCAACCACACCTGGTCGCTGCCGTCGTGAAATCGCTGTGAGATGCCCGTTTTGGGGCTTGTAGGGGGCCTGGTGGGGACTGAGCACCGTGATCGGTGCCCACCGATCGTCGGGCCGGCGTCTCAACAGGGACGCACTATTTCCACTCCGCTGCCCCGCAAGATCCAGCCGCCACGTCTTGCGGGGTGGCTGAGGGGAAGACGCCACCGCGCATGCACGAGTTTGAGCTGTCAGCCGTCGTGACATCAGCCGCGCATGCGCGGGTTGGAGCCGGCCAACCTGTGCATGCGCGGCTGACGTCACTTAGACACCGCCGTCGCATCACTCTCGGAGTGCCCCCGCGGCCGAGAGTTACGGAGCGCCGCTCCTAGCCCGGCCGGGAGGGGAGAATAGGGGGCAAGGAGCGGCCTCCGAGGCCGTCATGAAACCCGGCCGAGTTCACAACGACCCTCCCGATTTTTCCCGGGAATGGAGAATCGCGCCCATTGAATTGAACACACAGAACACTTTAAACTCAACGATGAAGGAACAGCAATAGCAATAGTTCCAAGTCAGGATGGCTTGTGACTTGAAAGGGAACTTGCAGAGGGTGAACCCATGTGTCTGCTGCCTGGCGAGTTGCGTGAAGTCGATCGGGAAATTCACATCCTTACCTTAGACTCACCCCATGACCTTTCCCCTCCCAGCACCATTCCAGCTGTACATTCCTGCTCACCTACTCCAGGGCGACACGATGGCACCATGGTTGACACTGCTGCTTCCAGCTTTGGAGTTTGCATTTTCTCCCCGGGTCTGCGTGGGTTTCCTCCGGGTGCTCCCGTTTCCTCCCACAAAGATGTGCAGGTTAGGTGGGGTTATGGGGATAGAGCAGGGGAGTGGGTCCAGGTCGGGTGCTCTCTCAGGGGGTCAGTGGCCTCCTTCTGCACTGCAGGAATTCTGTGGTTCCCCACCATCCCTCAATGGTGTAACTCACACCCTTTCCTTCACCTTTGAGAACCCTTTACTCAGAAGGTGAGCTCAAACCTAACCCCGCTTCCCTTCCATCTGAAACACCTTTTCCTCCTCAGGATTCGGCTCCTCCACCTGCAAGCTCAGACACTGTGCAATAGAGGGATTGGAAATCCTTTTTCTTACCAATAGGTTATGGCCCCAGATATTCCTCCACTCCGATACCGGCTCCGTCGAGGTCTGCCATGGGATAGAAAAATGAAGCTTTAGAAGGACAACCCGCAGAATCATAACATTTACAGTGCAGAAGAAGGCCATTTGGCCCATTGTGTTTGTACCGGCCCTTGGGAGTGAGTGACCACAAGGGTCTGGCTATGCCGGACTTTTTCTCTGGAATGGTCAGGGTAGAAAGATTGAACAGCAAAAGAGCTCCTGCTACCAGAAGCTGAGGTTTATATCGGCCTTGGAGTGCGTGCAGTGCAGGTTCAACAGAGTGAGACCTGGGCAAACGGAGTTAAGTGATGAGGGCAAACTGCATAGACTAGGCCTGTATTCCTGCGGGAATGGGGTGATCTACCCATGCTCTTTCAGAGTACACGAGTTGAGGGTAAAACTTGAAAAAACAGATCAGAAGCGCTGATTCACACAAAGGGGAGCACAACCTGGAACTTTCTCCCCAGCAGGAGCTGCTGAGGTTGGGGTCCAATTGGAAATTTCAAAACCAAAGTTGATAAGACTTTTGATGGATAAAGTTGGTAAAGGAAACGGAACTAAGGAGAGTAAATGTGTTCAAATACAGCTCAGCCAGGGGCAGCACGGTAACGCAGTGGTTAGCACTGCTGCCTCACGGCGCCGGGGTCCCAGGTTCGATCCCGGCTCTGGGTCACTGTCCGTATGGAGTTTGCACATTCTCCCCGTGTTTGCGTGGGTCTCACCCCCACAACCCAAAGATGTACAGGGTAGATGGATTGGCCACGCTAAATTGCCCCTTAATTGGAAAAAATGAATTGGGTCCTCTAAATTTATTTTTTAAAAATACAGCTCAGCCATGGTCTAATCGAATGTTCGACTCAAGTGACCTCAGGCAACTCATGTCACCAACAACAAAATAAGGCCAAATATTGGTCATCTGCACCCTTCAGCGATTGGTGGGATACAGTAACATTAATAATAATGGATTAGCAACAGAAGGAAGCCATTCAGCCCCTCCACAATGCAATTAGATCATTGGCTGGTCTACAACTCAACTCCATTTACCCATAGGGGCTGGTTTAGCACAGGGGCTAAAGAGTTGGCTTTTAAAGCAGGCCAAGGCAGGCCAGCAGCACGGTTCAATTCCCGTACCAGCCTCCATGAACAGGCGCTGGAATGTGGCAACTAGGGGCTTTTCACAGTAACTTCATTTGAAGCCTACTTGTGACAATAAGCGATTTTCATTTCAGTTCCCGGAACCAATCTCAGTCTCAAAAAAAACCCTTGACCACCCCCCCCAGCTTCTACAGCCCTTCTTTACCCCACATCAGCCCCCCAAAAAGAGTCCCACAGTCCAGAAAACGTCTTCTGAATTTACTCCAGAACGATCTGGTTCTAACTTTAATTTATGTGACATTGTTCTGGATTGGCCACCAGAGGAACTCGTTTTTACACTTCTATGGAGAATAAAATAAACCTGCTCATCAGGCTCAGCACCTTCGGCAACTAGCTATTTTTAAGATCTCAAACCTAGTTTGATTGGATCCAGACTGTCCTATCAGACTCATTCAAATCGCGCAGGTACAGATCAATCAATTCCTTTGTTTCAGCTAATTGCAATGGCAGGGGTTTGAATACAATACACTTCCTCCTGGGAATTGTAAAATCAAATGTAAAATTGTAAAATCTAATTCCCGTACCAGCCTCCCCGGACAGGCGCCGGAATGTGGCGACTAGGGGCTTTTCACAGTAACTTCATTGAAGCCGACTCGTGACAATAAGCGATTTTCATTTCATTTTCAAATGGCAAAGATGTCATTTGAAACATGAAGGTATGATAATCAGCCTAGCTGAAGGAATATGGGGAAATGCAATCAGAAGTCCCTCAAAGGGTTAATAGCTGCAAAACGGTTTTAGAATGCAGACAGACGTTATCACACAGGCTTTAAGATAACAGCTGGAAACAGCTCATGATGTAACCTGATACCTTGCTTTCATTCAAATCAGAGAAATTCTAGCAAATTAAGTTCTAAAGTTGCACAAAGGGAACAAATTGTCCACCCTTTGATAGAAGTTAATTATTGTAGCAAGCAATTGATTAGAATTGCCAGAATCTTACGTTTGAATTGCTTGAAATAATGTTTATTTGTGAATGATAGAAACTTAATGACACCAGGTAAAAGTGGAAATCTGGAGATTATGGTTGAGTTGACTATTCACCGCAGCTAACCGCTTCTCCCCAAGAAGCATAGAACATAGAACGATACAGCGCAGTACAGGCCCTTCGGCCCTCGATGTTGCACCGACATGGAAAAAAACTAAAGGCCATCTAACCTACACTATGCCCTTATCATCCATATGCTTATCCAATAAACTTTTAAATGCCCTCAATGTTGGCGAGTTCACTACTGTTGCAGGTAGGGCATTCCACGGCCTCACCACTCTTTGCGTAAAAAACCCACCTCTGACCTCTGTCCTATATCTATTACCCCTCAATTTAAGGCTATGTCCCCTCGTGCTAGCCACCCCCATCCGCGGGAGAAAGCAGCCATCAGATATATTAAAATCTGACAAACTCAGGTCATATTGTACACCAAAGCATCCTCATGTAAACAGTAAGGCTGCTAGAAGGGTAAAAAATATCCTGAATGGCTAGTGGCCACGGCAGTCAGCTCTCAGGGCTGCTTTGGTGCATGGGGAAAGCTGGACGGAGGAACCGAACAGAAGATCGAAACTACCGGGAGAAAATCAACCCATAAAGAAAGATTGTGAAGGACGCCAGGAAGGTCTGATCAACCGGAATGGAATTCCAGGAGCAAGGTCTTTTTTATTTGTTGTAAAGACAGTGATGTAATCTTTTGAAGCAAAATAAAATAAGTTAAAAACTCACTCTAACCTGAAATAGTAGTTATTATAAAATATCGAAAAGTCTGCTATACTATACCTCAGCAAGGTGGGACTCAGGATCGAAGCTACTGAGTGGTAAGTAGATAGAATCTTCTTTGTAGATATAGGTTATACTGGGAATAACTTGAAATATTAGTTTGACCTGAATAGTCCCTACTTAAGTCTGCATTAAAGAGGCGAGGAGCAAATCCTTGCACCATACGGATTCTTTTTGACCCTTAGGTTTAGGGGGAAGATTTCGAAAAGAAGTTGGTGATAAAAATACATGACGCCCAAAATTTAAAACCTGAAATAGCAGTTTACCCAAATAACTCACCTATATATTCTCAACAGATCCAGGCCCTTAAAGGACATTGAGTGGTAAGTGAGTTAAAATTCTTCCTTGTAGATTTGGTTCCTATAATAACTTGAAATATAGTTTGAAATAGATTAATTCCCATCTAGTATCAGCAAGGAAGTCTAAGGGATCGAAGACCTTAGAGTGGCCAACTAGTTAAGAAGGAAGATGATATAGTAATCCAGAAAGGACTGATATATTTAGTCTTAAAAAAGTTGAGCATAAAAATACAGAATCAAAATCAAGTGGCATGTGCAGGCCCCAGGTATTCCAGTGATCTTCCCAATTACAAAGCTCTGGGCCAGACAGTGTCAAAAGCAAGAGTCGAGATACAAGAGGTCTGTACAACTATGAAAGGGTAAGATTTTGTAAGATGTTTCCACAGGGGGAGACCAAAACTGGGGTGATAAATGCAAGATATTCAACAACAGATCCAATAAACAATTCAGGAGGAAATTCTTTACCCAAGCTCCAGAAAGTATGAGAATGGGAACAGCTTTGGGACCAATTGGATTGTGTACAGTGGGAGTGACTGGAAAGAGGTTTGGGTCCATTGGGATTGTGTACAATGGGAGTGGATGGGAAGGGCTTTGGGTCCATTGGGATTGTGTACAGTGGGAGTGAACGGGAAGGGGCTTAGGTCATTGGGATTGTGTACAGTGGGAGTGAATACAAAGGGGTTTGGGTCAATTGGGATTGTGTACAATGGGAGTGGATGGGAAGGGGTTTGGGTCCATTGGGATTGTGTACAATGGGAGTGGATGGGAAGGGGTTTGGGTCCATTGGGATTGTGTACAGTGGGAGTGAACGGGAAGGGGCTTAGGTCATTGGGATTGTGTACAGTGGGAGTGAATGGAAAGGGGTTTGGGTCCATTGGGATTGTGTACAATGGGAGTGGTTGGGAAGGGGTTTGGGTCCACTGGGATTGTGTACAGTGGGAGTGAATGGAAAGGGGTTTGGGTCCATTGGGATTGTGTACAATGGGAGTGGATGGGAAGGGGTTTGGGTCCATTGGGATTGTGTATAATGGGAGTGGATGGGAAGGGGTTTGGGTCATTGGGATTGTATACAATGGGAGCAAAGAGGAAGGGGTTTAGGTCCATTGGGATTGTGGACAATGGGAGTGGATGGGAAGGGGTTTAGGTCTGGGATTGTGTACCATGGGAGCAAATGGAAAGGGGTTGGGTCCATTGGGATTGTGTACAATGGAAGAAAGTAGGAAAGGGGTTGGGGTCCACTAGGATTATGTACGATGGGAGCGAATGGGAAGGGGTTTGGGCCCATTGGGATTGTGTACAATAGGAGCGAGTGGAAATCAGGAATCATCTGAAATACAAGAAATCTCTACAACTATGAAAGGATTACATATGGTTTCTGATGTTTCCACAGTTGGAGGACCAAAACTTGGGCTATAAATGTAAGATATTTACCAACAGATTTAGAAGAATTTAGAACAGTACAGCACAGAACAGGCCCTTCGGCCCTCGATGTTGTGCCGAGCAATGATCACCCTACTCAAACTCACGTATCCACCCTATACCCGTAACCCAACAACTCCCCCTTAACCTTACTTTTTAGGACACTACGGGCAATTTAGCATGGCCAATCCACCTAACCCGCACATCTTTGGACTGTGGGAGGAAACCGGAGCACCCGGAGGAAACCCACGCACACACGGGGAGGACGTGCAGACTCCGCACAGACAGTGACCCAGCCGGGAACCGAACCTGGGACCCTGGAGCTGTGAAGCATTGATGCTAACCACTATGCTACCGTGCTGCCCTATAAAGATCCTATAAAGAAATCAGGAGAAAATTCTTTACCTGAGCTTCAGAAAGTGCAAATGATTGGGAAGAGGTTTGGGTCAAATGGGTGCAAGTAGGAAGGGGTTTGGGTCCATTAGGATTGTGTACAGTGGGAGAGGATGGGAAGGGGTTTGGGTCCATTGGGATTGTGTACAATGGGAGTGGATGGGAAGGGGTTTGGGTCCATTAGGATTGTGTACAGTGGGAGAGGATGGGAAGGGGTTTGGGTCCATTAGGATTGTGTACAATGGGAGAGGATGGGAAGGGATTTGGGTCCATTAGGATTGTGTACAGTGGGAGAGGATGGGATGGGTTTGGTCCATTGGGATTGTGTATAATGGGAGTGGATGGGAAGGGGTTTGGGTCCATTAGGATTGTGTACAGTGGGAGAGGATGGGATGGGTTTGGTCCATTGGGATTGTGTATAATGGGAGTGGATGGGAAGGGGTTTGGGTCCATTAGGATTGTGTACAGTGGGAGAGGATGGGAAGGGGTTTGGGTCCATTAGGATTGTGTACAGTGGGAGAGGATGGGAAGGGGTTTGGGTCCATTAGGATTGTGTACAGTGGGAGAGGATGGGAAGAGGTTTGGGTCCATTAGGATTGTGTACAGTGGGAGAGGATGGGATGGGTTTGGCCCATTGGGATTGTGTACAATAGGAGCGGATGAGAAGGAGTTTTGTTCATTAAAAACATCTTCAAGTGTGTAATTAACCTAGTAAGCCTCTCAGCTATATCAAACCTCTATACCACAGAGAGTGAAGTGGTTCACAAAGAAACTCCACCATCACCTTTTCAGGGAAATGGGTGGTGGACAATAAATGGCAGCAAGACCCAGAATTAATTTTAAAGGGTGCTGACACTGTGCGTGTGGAGTTTGCACATTCTCCCCATATCTGCGTGGGTTTCACCTCCAGACCCCAAAGATGTGCAGGGTAGGTGGATTGGCCACGCTAAATTGCCCCTTAATTGGAAAAAATTTTAAATTAGAAAAAGGATTGACACAGTTTGCTCCTTACCTCAATATTACAATATTTGGCAAAGTATTCCAGGCATGTAGTCTTTCCACTCGCAATATTCCCTTCAACACAAATCTGAAATGAAATATAAAAGCAGACAAATGTTTGTTTCCTGCCACAAAGGTTACGTCAATTGCCCTGCACTTCAAATCGAAGAAGAGTTTGGGAAACTCAACACGGCCCCTATTGGATGCGGACCACACACACGAGCCCTTGGCTGTCGGTCATACTTTGAGGTCACAAAGTGTGAGAAGTGGAAGAATATCACAACTGGGTGGTTGCTGGGGAAATAGATTCTCTTTGAAAGTCAAAGTGACTCCTTGAATGTGGAAGTGGTGCTCTATCATCTTACCTCAACCTCACTGAAGTTGCTAACTCCGCCCATCCTGCACTGCTCCGATTTTTGGTAAGAAATAAAAAAGACCTGTGTTGAAATAGATATTCAGAGATCTCAAAGTGCCTCACAACCAATGAAGTGCTTTCTGAAGTGTCGTCACTGTTGTAATGTAGGATATGCAGCAGCCAATGTGCACAGTAAGATCCCACATACAGCAAAGTGATAATGACCATTGTAATCCATTAGGTGAATTGGGCATTCTAAATTCTCGCTCTGTGTACTTGAATGTGGCGACTGGGGCTTTTCACAGTAACTTCACTGCAGTGTTAATTATTATAATCTGTTTTTTGGGGGGGGAGGGTGCTGATTGAGGGGCAAATATTGACCAGGAGACTGAGGCTAACTGTTCAAATCTCTGCTGCATTCGTGCTCACTGCACACGGTTTTACAGATAGTTACACTATGCTGCTGCTCAAAAATCTGTTTCTGCAACAAAGAAAGGTCCAAATTCTGTTACTTTTCAGGATTAATGGGGTTGGCAGCAGGGGAAATTGATGTTTAGGTTTTTAATTCTCCGTCACCAGTAGCAAAGATGTGCAATGGAATGTCCAAAGGTTAGGTGGGATTAGAGGGATAGGGCAGGTAGTGGGCCAAGGTTAAGGTGCTCTTTTGGACGGTCAGTGCAGACTCAATGGGCTGAATGGCCTCATTTTACACTGTAGGGATTCTATGATTCTAAGAACCAGAGGGCACAGATTTAAGATAATTGACACACGTAACATCAGTACGAGGAGAACATTTTTCACACACCGAAAGGTCGGGGGGGGGGCACTAGATGAAATGTTCTTTCAGAGGGCCAGCACACAGACAATGGGCCGAATAGCTTTGTTCTGTGCTCTAACACTTCAGCCCATCGTGTCTGTGCTGACCACCAGGCACCTATCTTTTCTAATCCCATTTTCCAGCACCGGAATCATGGCCAACCCAGCTACCCTGCATATCTTTGGGTTGTGGGGGTGGAATCCACACAGACATGGGGAGAATGTGCAAACTCCACACGGACAGTGACCCGGATCGAACCCAGTCCTCGCTGCAGTGAGGCAGCAATGCTACCCACTGTGCCACCGTGCCGCCCGTCCTAGGCATTACTCTGACATGAAATCCTTTCTTAGCCTGGGTCTCAATCCCACAATCCAAAGATGTACAGGCTGGGTGGATTGGCCACACTAAATTGTCCCTTAAATTGGAAAACAAAAAGAATTGGGATTGGCTTTCAGAGTCCTGGAGTCATACAGCACTGAAACAGGCCCTTCAGCCCATCGTGTCTGTGCTGACCACCAAACACCTATCTTTTCTAATCCCATTTTCCAGTACCGGAGTCTCAGCTTCGATTCCCAGCTTGGTCCATAGCCTTGTGGGCTCTGGCGTTTCAAGTGCTTATCTCAATGCTCGCTGATTTTAGTTTTCCTAATTTCTCTGGTAGCCCCAATTTCTGAGGGACTGTTGAAAGTTTGACCAAAGTTTATTGCAGCCTTCAGTCCTGTCCATCTGGAAAACAGCTCGGTGGCACCAGCCTCCTGGATTTAAGATTTTTCTGCTTCTTGGGTTGAGCTTGGGCAGCTATTGTTGATAGCAGCCCCCATGTTCCCGGCAAGCACCCTAAACTGCTCAAACACTTGGGGAAAGTGAGAAAGACCCCATTGTACAGTAACTTGTCTGTCTGTTCCAGTTTATATATTACATGCTGCCACATTACGTGTGCTGACTTGTCGGCATCGGTACTTTGCATACTTAAACACACTTATGTCCATTACCCCATGATACATACCACCAACTTCTTACCCTCCTTCGACTTACTGCTGAAGAGGCGAGCTAGGAAAATAAAACATGGAAGTCCGTTATTGCTAAAAGAATGCAGGGATTGAGAGAGACAGACAGGGGCACAGAGTGAGCACGGTTACACAGAGAGAGATACATCAAGAGTGTAATAAGGAATTCAATTCACAACAAAACTTTGTGCCAAAAACTCAGGTGATTGGTATCCCCAACCCTCTCAACGCAAAGCAGCTCCGACCCAGCAACCCAGTCCCTTTAAAGCAACACAACTCCGTTTCCGAATTTAAAAGCATCATGCCCAACAGCGAATTAACAATGGAAAATTATTGCAAATTTACCATCACAGTTCATCCCATTGCTTTGTTGCAATCTATCTGGAGTTTGCTACATTCTCTTTGGGGCTTGCTACAATTTCTCAGGGGTTTGTTACAATCTGGGGTTTGTTACAGTCTCTCAGCGGGTTGCTGCAGTCTCTCTAGGGTTTGTTACAATCTCTCAGGGGTTTGTTACAATCTCTCTGGGGTTTGTTACAGTCTCTCAGCGGGTTGCTGCAGTCTCTCTAGGATTTGTTGCAATCTCTCTGGGGTTTGTTACAATCTCTCTGGGGTTTGTTACAGTCTCTCAGCGGGTTGCTGCAGTCTCTCTAGGGTTTGTTACAATCTCTCTGGGGTTTGTTACAATCTCTGGGGTTTGTTACAATCTCTCTGGGGTTTGTTACAATCTCTGGGGTTTGTTACAGTCTCTCAGCGGGTTGCTGCAGTCTCTCTAGGATTTGTTGCAATCTCTCTGGGGTTTGTTACAATCTCTCTGGGGTTTGTTACAGTCTCTCAGCGGGTTGCTGTAGTCTCTCTAGGGTTTGTTACAATCTCTCTGGGGTTTGTTACAATCTCTGGGGTTTGTTACAATCTCTCTGGGGTTTGTTACAATCTCTGGGGTTTGTTACAGTCTCTCAGCGGGTTGCTGCAGTCTCTTTGGGATTTGTTACAATCTCTCTGGGGTTTGTTACAGTCTCTCAGCGGGTTGCTGCAGTCTCTCTAGGGTTTGTTACAATCTCTCTGGGGTTTGTTACAATGTCTGGGGTTTGTTACAATCTCTCTGGGGTTTGTTACAATCTCTTTGGGATTTGTTACAATCTCTCTGGGGTTTGTTACAATCTCTGGGGTTTGTTACAGTCTCTCAGCGGGTTGCTGCAGTCTCTCTAGGATTTGTTACAATCTCTCTGGGGCTTGCTACATTCTCTCTGGGATTTGTTACAATCTCTCTGGGGCTTGCTACATTCTCTCAGGGGTTTGTTACAATCTCTGGGGTTTGTTACAGTCTCTCAGCGGGTTGCTGCAGTCTCTTTGGGATTTGTTACAATCTCTCTGGGGTTTGTTACACTCTGGGGTTTGTTACAGTCTCTCTGGGGTTTGTTACAATCTGGGGTTTGTTACAGTCTCTCTGGGGTTTGTTACAATCTGGGGTTTGTTCCAGTCTCTCTGGTTCCTACCTGCTGGGTAACGCTGGGCTTTGCAGGACAGGAAAAGCCGCTGAAAGTGATTCCAACACCAGGCGGACAGACCCAGGACTCCCCAAACAGTCACCGACATAACAGCTTCTCTGCATAGAGAGGGAGCTCACAGAAAGCTGCACCTCTGACTCGGAAACGTTTCCAACATATCCCTCCTCCACCGTCACCAGCTTCAGATGTAACTTCCTGAATTGTGTGTTGTTTTCACTCTTTAAAGGAGGGGGTGCGACTCCATGAAATCGTCCCAAACTACATTCGCAATATTGCATCCGAGGAATTGTTATTTTGCAAGAAAATATTGCTTTGCAGCTATCAAATTATTTATTGCTGCACTGGTAGCTGCTAACAATGATGTCTCCACAAAGGAGGAGCTTGATGCTGAGTGACATTATAGAAGTCTTCATAATTCTGAAAGGGTCATCGTGAAGAGTATTGTCACAGATTTGTCCCTGTTGGCTGACTGTCCAGTCCTGCTTCAGTAATGTGTGCAAGGAAGTGCTGAAATGCGATGTGGAGTGGGGAAACAGAAAAAAAGCAGCGGGTGTCAGAGAGAACACCACAATAAAGTTACCATTGTTTAAAGAGTGTCATTCTCCAAATGTACAGCAAGAATACCTGCATTTCCAAAATTCCACTTCAGAAGTATACCGTAGTCACTTGTTTTGATGTAAAGCATCCAGGAGAAATGTCTAGAGGGGATGATTGGAATGTGGAACTTGCTATCACAGGGAGTGGAATACTGGCCATACATCTGGGATTGGGCAAAGGTGGGCAATCTGCAGCCTGGGCGGAAAGGCGGGCACATGTGGCCCATCAGGGTTCTGAGTGTGACCCGCACGCAAAGCTGCCACATTCCGCTAATTTCCATCCATGTTTTTTCCTATCTATATCTTTAGTGATCCACGTGTAATAACAATAATCTTCATTAGTGTCACAAGTAGGCTTGCATTAACACTGCAATGAAGTTACTGTGAAAATCCCCTAGTTGCCACATTCCAGCACCTGCTCGGGTACACAGAGGGGGAAATTCAGAATGTCCAATTCATCGAACAAGCACTTTTTCGGGATTTGTGGTAGGAAATCAGAGCGGCCGGAGGAAACCCACGCAGACACGGGGAGAACGTGCAGACTCCGCACAGACAGTGACCCGAGCCGGGAATGGAACCTGGGACCCTGGAAGTGCTAACCATACGCGAGGGGGAGTGAAGTTTGGAGCGTGCTGATTGCTCACAACATTGACTGTGAGACCCGTGCACTCCCCCTGCGTCCAAAGTGTAAATATTTCTTCTGTTTTAACTATTTGAAGTTGGTAATAGTTCTATAATTATTATCTATGGGCAGCACGGTAGCACAGTAGTTAGCACTGGTGCTTCACAGCGCCAGGGTCTCAGGTTCGATTCCCAGATTGAGTCACTGTCTGTGCAAAGTCTTCACGTTCCCCCCGTGTAAGCTTACTTGTGACACGGATGGAGATTATTATTATCACGCGTGGATCACTTCAGATATACTGGTGGAGAAGGTGCTGCTAGCTGGGGTGTAGAAGGCAGAGTATTTAGCGATCGTGGTATCGGACCATGCTCCGCACCGGGCGAATGAGGTTGTGGCGAAGGGTTTGGCCCAGAGGTCGTCCTGGAGGCTGGGTGTGGGTTTGACGGCAGAGGTGAATTTTTACAGTAAGATTGTGATGGTGATTGAGGAGTATGTGGAGTTTAACCGAGATGGGGATGTCTCATCGACGGTGGTTTGGAAGATGTTGAAGGGGGTAGTGAGGGGTGAGGTCATCTCATTTGAGGTGAAGGTGGATAGGGAGGCGCAGGAGGAGTGGCAGGGACTGATAGAGAAGATTTTGGAGATTAATGGAACATATGTGGGGGACATGGAGCCGGAGCCATTGGGGAGGAGGAAGAAGTTACAGGCGAAGTTTGATCTCCTGTCCATGGAGAGGGCAGTTCAGCAATTGAGGCGAGTGCGGGGGTTTGGGTATGAGTATGCAGAGAAGGCCAGTCAATTGCTGCTGGGCCAGCTCCATCGGCAGGCAGCAGCGAGGGAGATCATGCGGATTAGGGGTGGAACAGGTAGGATGGTGGTGGCACCGCAGCAAGTGAATAAGGTGTTTGAGGGTTTTTATAGGGGCTTGTATAAGTTGGAGATGCTGAAGGATGAGTCGGAGATGGGGGAGTTTCTGGAGTGTTCGGAGGTGGGTGATGAGGAACCTGGGTTGCAGGAACCATTGTGGGTGGAGGAAGTGCAGGCAGCAATAGAGAAGATACAGTCAGGCAAAGCATCAGGGTCACTGTCCGTGTGGAGTTTGCACATTCGCCCTGTGTCTGCGTGGGTCTCACCCCCACAACTCAAAGATGTGCAGGGTAGGTGGATTGGTGTAGAAGTCAGGTATTTTAAATACACTTAATATAGGTAAGAAGACTGTTTAAGACAGAAATATTAAATCCCAGTTTTAAAATGAAAGAAATATACAACTTCCAAACTCAGACATGTGTTTGGGAAAAACAGAACCACTGATAAAAACATCACATTCTTTCAAGGGCAGCAGCAAAATCCCATGGGTTTTAAGGTGGTATAATCAAAGGACCCATTGTTTTGAATTCTGGCCACTTGTGATAACAGCCTGAACCACATTCCATAACGTATGCAAGCTGAAACATTTTAGACTGTGTCAAAATACAGTTTCATTTATATTTTCGAAATAATAGCATGATGAGATGACATAATGTTTTAATTGTTGCAGATAAGCAACAATTGGAAGTGGCGTTGCATTGGGAGGATGGATGGCTTTTTATCAAATCAAATGTGTTTTGAATATAGCTTAAACCAATTAGGATTATATTGGGGTGTGATCGGATCGCTCAAGACAGATATCAAAGAGTATATCCATGGATGATTTGGCCACCATTTTAGACGAGAGACGAGAAGAAAGACAAGTCAGAAAGACAAGAGAAAAGACAAGAAGACAGAAAGTCAGAAAGACACAGAGAGAAAGAGACAGGAAAGAGACAAAGAGAACAAGACAGAAAGAGAGAGAGAGAGAGAGAGAGTAAAGGAAGAGAATTAGAAAAGAGTTCTGTATTCCTATTTCATTTTCATACTTTGACTTCAGCCTTTGACTTTTAAAGTTGTGTTCAGGCTATTGTCTCAGAAGATAATTCCTGTGATTCTTTGAAGAAAATCAAATTGTCTACAAACTACCTTTTAAATCATTTTCAAGTTGTAACCAATGAACTTCAATAAAACAATTCTTATTTGCACCTGACAAGTTTTTAACTTGAATTTCTACTGAGTTTCAGCAATGTCTCAACAACAACCGGCAACCGTAATTTAAACAAAACTGGATTCAAATCCTAAGATACTACAATTGGCCACGCTAAATTGCCCCATAATTGGAAAAAAATTATTTTTAAAAAAGAAACAAAAACTGTGGCAAAGTATTCATTTTTGCTGCCTGCACCCGACCTGCCAGTGACAAGGGGAGAATGCCCCATCTTGTCAAGCCTTCCTTCACCCTTCCCACCAGGTGCATGACATTTAGCTTACAAAGTCATGCCCGGTCCCGTGCCACCTGTACCCCCAGATACCTTAAGTGAGTTGTCGCTACCCGAAATGGCAACCCTCCCCCCCCCCCTCCCCCCCCCCCCCCCCCACTCCCCCTCCTGGAGAAGACGCCACAAAATACTCACTCTTCCCTAAATTTAATTTATACGCCGGAAACACCCCACATTTCCTTAGCAACCCCATTATGTGACCAGGTAGCGAGGAGAAGGAAGGCAGTGCTCTAAAGGGGGTGGCAGTCGAGGAGCTGGCCCTTCTGAATTTGTTGCACCATTACTGGGCAGCCAATGCTGAGAAGATGTGGAGCTGGAGTAAGGAATCAGAGGTTTTGTGGGTGTGGATGGAGGAGGGCTCTTGTAAAGGGTTGGTGTTGCTGGGCAATGGCACTGCTCCCGTTCACCCCAGGGAAGTATTCGGGGAATCCTGTAGCGGTAGCCACGCTGAAGATTTGGGGGCATTTCTGACAGCACTTCAAGATGAGGGGAGGGTTCGAGGGTGATGCCAATAAGAGGGAATCATGAGTTCGAGCCAGGGAGGGTTGATGCGAGGTTCCAGGGATGGGAGGAGAGAGGGGTAAAAGAGATGAAGGATCTGTTTGTTGAGGGGCAATTTGCAAGTGTAGAGGAGCCAGGGTGAGGTACGGGTGGGGAGAGCTTCAGGTATAAGCAGGTGTGGAATTTTGCAAGAAAGGTTTTCCCAAACTTCCTGGTGGAACCGCCCTCCTCGTTGTTGGAGAGTGGGGCGGTTTCAGCGATCTACAGCAGGATTATGGAGGAGGATGAGGAGGCCATGGAAGGGATGAAGGCCAAGTGGGAGGAAGAGTTGGGGATGGTGTTAGAAGAGGGATTACAGTGCGGAGTGCTGCGAAGGGGCAATGCCTCAACCTCGTGTACGAGGCTGGGATTCATTCAGTTAAAAGTGGTCCATGGGGCGCACGTAATGAAGGCGAGGATGGGCCGGCTGTTTGAGGGGGTCCATATGCTCTGGTCCTGCCCAAAGTTGGAGAAATTTTGGGGGTCGTTTTTCAGCACCATGTCCGAGGTCCTGCGTGAGGATTTGGAGTCGGGTCCCCTGGGGGGGTGTTGCGTATTGTTGTAAAAATTTTGAAAATTTGAATTTACATATTTTGTTTAAAACAGTAATTATAATTAATTAGGCAACAAATTACACCTGATTATCGACTATCTGATTCCCAACACGCCCCCCCCCCCCCCACCTCTCTAACTACCCCCACTCTACACACACACACACACACACACAGACACACACAGACAAACAACACAGAGGGGAAAGGGTGCTTGAGAGGTAAAGTAAATATTAATAAAATAAAAGGATAAAGGATCTTTCAGTTAGTTTGATGCCTTCCAGTTAGTTTCTTTCTCAAGGTTAGGTCCTCAGTTCGGTTCTTTCTTCTCCTTCAGTTTGTAATGACCTTCACTGCAGACTCACAGAGACAGCTGGCAACTGGGGGCAGAAAGAGGGAGAAACACAACTCCTCTTCCTTCCAGGGTCTGGAAACTCCAGATGGTTTTCTCCGGCAAGGTTGTCTACTTTTCCTGTAGATTCCAGAATCCTTTCAAGTTTACAACCAAGATATGCCAGGCGCTCCACTGGGTTTTTGGAAAATAAAATAGTTCTTTCAGCAACAAAGAGGTTCTCCTTCCAGGCTCTCTCAGAAAGCATCATGCAGGAACCGGTCACTGACTGTTGCCAGGCAGAATACTGTCTCTGGCCAACCCACAGGTTGCCAGCCAACCAATCAAACCGACTTCCTCCAAAGCTGGTAGCTTTTTTCAAAAAGATATTTTATTCCAAACGCCAACCATAAGGCAAATCTGATCTTCTCCAACCGGAGAAACGTCCAAAGCTGGTTCCTAAGATTCACTTGACGCTGACGAGTCTGAATTCTACTTTCCAAAACAAGACCTGGGAACACACTGTCCTGTCTAACAGGCTGCTTCAGCTTGAGTCCTCTGCGTAAAGGCACATTCCGACTTTGAGTCCACGGACTAAAAATAGTAAAATAGAAGAAAAGCAAATGGGAACAAAGGAAATAAACAGGAAGGGCTGTTCCACAAACTAGTTTATTTGCCATCAGCATGTGAATGGTTAAACACAGTCATTGAGCAAATACCTTCATCCTCATTAATTCACAAACAAAAACCCTGTTATGGTCAAACTGGAGCCTTAGGATAAGGGTGTCATTGCTATCCCTCCTCACATGGCCATAACCATATTGTATGGGGTGGGGTATCAAAATCATCAACAATGAATTGTTCTCAGGGCAGCATGGTGGCACAGTGGTTAGCACTGCTGCCTCCACGACACCGAGGTCCCAGTTTCGATGCCGGCTCTGGGTCACTGTCCGTGTGGAGTTTGCACATTCTCCCCGTGTCTGCATGGGTTTCGCCCCCACAACCCAAAGATGTGCAGGGTAGGTGGATTGGCCACGCTAAATTGCCCCTTAATTGGAAAATAATGAGTTGGGTAGTCTAAATTTATACAAGAAAAACAACAATGAATTGTTCTCCGAGATTGACAGGAATTCAGCATTGTTATTGCTGGTCTTGACTTTGTTGTTGTGGTTAATGTAATCCATCATTTAGTGAGTAGCAATTCACGCCTGAGAGTCAGACTATTACGCACCTCAGAGATTTGGGCACAAAATTACAGTTCAAACTCACTTCCACATGGTACTGTGGGTGTGTTGCATTGTTGTGAGAGTGTCTTTTGGATGATGCATTAACCCAATGTTTTTCTTTATTCTCTCATGGGGTGTGGGCCTCTCTGGCTAGGTGACCATTTATTGCCCATCTCTAATTGCCCTAGGTGGTGGTGGTGAGCTGCCTTCTTGAAGCACTGAAGTCCATATGGTGCGGGTACACCCACAGCGCTGTTAGAGAGGGAGTTCCGGGTTTCTGTCCCAGTGGCACTGAAGGAATGGCCGACATATGCTGATGGATGTCCGATCAGCTCGCAGCAGTGGCTAAGAGACTAGCCCAGATTCCCACAATGCTTTTAAGTTTTAATGCGGTGCGGAAAGATCGATTCATACCAAGAGTAGGGTGGCGCAGTGGTTAGCACTGCTGCCTCACAGCGCTGAGAACCCAGGGTCAATGCCAGCCCCGGGTCACTGTCCGTGTGGAGTTTGCACATTCTACGTGGGTCTCACCCCAACAACCCAAAGATGGGCAGGGCAGGTGAATTGGCCATGCTAAATTGCCCCATAACTGGAAATTTGTTTTAAAAAGATTCATTGCAAGAGTGATAATAAGAAATAGGGCTTGGTTATTTTATAAACAAACTTTACCACAATGAAAGAAAGGAAAACAATATTTAAACTTTTACTTCAGCTGTAACACTAACAGATTACATGCAGTTTCTTAACCTTAACACACTAGTTCCCACTAAACATCACTTTAAGTAAACATGCCACTCTCATGCTGTTTACACAGACAGGCCAAGGCAACATTTGTGTTTACGAAGCAATTTTTCTTATGTTAGGGACATTTGTTCAGAACCCTTTTCCAAAGCCTGCCTCGGTGGCAACTATTAGCGCCTCTCCAGTCAATTTCCACAGCCTTCTGTATGTAACTGTTCAAAACAGCATTCCCCCCTCTCTCTGTCTAAGCTCAGCCCAGCCGTCAAACAAAGATTTTCCTCCGAGGTGGCCAGATTTGATTCCATTATTGTTATCGTTAGTCATTTTCAAATCAGGGTTACGATCCACAGGTGTGTGGCAGGCAGGTGTCGGGAGGTCACAATGTTCCCAATCGCGGGATGAAGTGGCCAACGGCCACTTAATGTGACAGGTGAGCCTGCTTTTAAAAATGCCGGCCGTGACCAACTTTCAGGATGCTGGCCGGCCCGTGCATGCGTGTCCCCTCAGCTGACCCAGAGCCCAGCAAGGCAGACCGCTTTCTCCTGCCATCAGCGCGTTGACCCAGGAGCAGATTCTTTTTAAAGATAGATAGAGTCTTAGCTCCAGAAGCTGCGGAAGAGAACAGGTCACGCGCCTCATATACAGACGTGACATGCTCTGGACATGAGAGAGATTCCTCCAATTTTGAAGCTGCCAGCAGTGCTGGTATGAATTCCAGGGCCTCTGGTGAACAACCCATGAAGAAGAAGCTGAAATCAGGAACAAAGCAGCATAAAGATGATTTCTTGAGGTATGGCATTGTTAATTGTGCCAATACAAATCAGGATACAAAGCTCATGTGTGTTATATGTAGGGAAGTACTAGAAAGGGTAAGATCAAAACCCTCAGAACTTCATTTGAAGACTAAGCATGGTGAGTTTGAGGACAAACCTGTTGATTTTTTACGTGAGAACTTAAATAATCAGCTGAAGTCCTTCGCCGAAATGCAACATTGAATGACAAAGCAAGTGAGATCATGAGGACCAAGCAGGCTCACCTGTCACATTAAAGGTAAGTGAAAATGGTGGGTTGCGAGGTCCGGGTGGCGTGGGTCGCGAAGGATGGCCTGTTGATGTGTTCCGGGCAAAAGAGTTTGAAAAGCATTGGTTACCTTGGCTGTCTGATTCCCCACTCCCATCTCGACAAAGGAACAGAGCTATGCCATTCCTACGCAACTAACCTTACATGGATGGACAAATAGGTCATCGGACTCTGTGATGGGCTAATAGTTAATCAAACAATGTTGTGCCGAATGACAATGGATCTTGAGTGGATCATCCTGGCTGTGTATTCCCACTAGCGAGGTTAAGTCTAAATGGGACAAGGTAATTCAGGCTGTGAGGGAATCCCTCTGACCCTGCTGTTAGCAGTCTTTTCCCTCAGTCTGTTTAACCCCTAAATTGGCTGCTACATTGTGAACCCCATTTCTGGTCCCAAACTCCTAATATCTCCCTAAACAACAATAATTCCAAGTCAGGACGGTGAGTGACCTGCCCTCTCTGGGGATTTTTAAAGGTTTTATGGCACGAATTTGAAGACGAGCAGGGTAGATTTCCCAGATTCCAGTAATCCCTCACCCAACCTCACCAAAACCTGTTCATCTGTATCCCTGGTCTTTGCGGGAGTTTGCTCATCCTGAATTGGGGGTTGAACTTTTTTTCGGAAAAGTGTTTCATTGGCTAAAAAAAAACGCGTTGGGACAGCGTTGAGGTCAGGAAGAGCACTAGATAAATGCACTTTCTTCCTTATCTACTGCCAAGGACAAATAGGTTCAAAGCCAGGCCTGATTGTGCAGACTCCTTACAAATCAGGGATTTCCGGATTCCCAGTGAAGTTTATGGCTTTGCATTAATTACGGTGGGAATGACTGAGCATTACGGAAAACTCCTGCCAAAAACTGTGCCTTATACATGACTGCCTGTTATAAACTGAGAATAGCGGTAATTGATCTCCACTGTTCCAGTGTATTTCTGTTGCGCGGCCCTGCTTTGATCAATGGAACTCAGTTTTTGAAACTGAGTGAAAGTGATTTGCATACATTTCTCCCCAAGGATTAAGCCAGTTGTGTTGGTGGATCAGGGGGAGGGGGGTGCCAACCCAGGTCAGAGCAAAAGCAGGAAGCAGCCAAACCGCGCAACATCAGATCAACAGGAGGGAGGTGTGCTGTAGCGACCAGGAAATGCTAAACTTTCCTGTGTGCCAGAGAGCCCAGACATGGAGGTTAATTTCTTGTTCGTGAAATCCAAACGGAGTGCGCTGAAGATTGCAGAGATGGTGAGCGAGGGGGAGAAAGTGTGTCCAAACTAATAGTTTAAATTGGGTATCCCCTTGGTTAGGAATGTGTGTGTGTGTGGGTGGTGGGGTTCTGTCTCCACCCCCACCTCTGATGGTTCAGAGTACTCACAGGGCCGGGCGGGGCAGTTTTTTGGGCTGGAGGGTTTACCAGCTCTGGGTGGGTAGGGGGTCAGGTGGGAGTGCTTCAGTCCTTCAGAGTATTTTACTAATATTCGCTTGTGGGAGGTGGGTGTCGCTGGGAAGGCCAGCACTAACTGCCCACACAGAATTACGTTTGCTTTCGAATGGGTGGGTGTGTTTCCTTTACACCGTTAACACAGTGGTTAGCCTTGTTGCTTCACAGCGCCAGCTATCCAGGTTCGATTCCCGGCTTGGGTCGCTGTCTGTGCGGGGTCTGCACGTTCTCCCCGTGTCTGCGTGGGTTTCCTCCGGGTGCTCCGGTTTCCTCCCACAAGTCCCACAAGACGTGCTTGTTAGGTGAATTGGACATCCTGAATTCTCCCTCAGCACGGTAGCATGGTGGTTAGCATAAATGCTTCACAGCTCCAGGGTCCCAGGTTCGATTCCCGGCTGGGTCACTGTCTGTGCGGAGTCTGCACGTCCTCCCCGTGTGTGCGTGGGTTTCCTCCGGGTGCTCCGGTTTCCTCCCACAGTCCAAAGATGTGCGGGTTAGGTGGATTGGCCATGCTAAATTGCCCGTAGTGTCCTTAAAAAAGTAAGGTTAAGGGGGGTTTGTTGGGTTACGGGTATAGGGTGGATACGTGGGTTTGAGTAGGGTGATCATTGCTCGGCACAACATCGAGGGCCGAAGGGCCTGTTCTGTGCTGTACTGTTCTATGTTCTATGTTCTATGTACCCGAACAGGCGCCGGAATGTGGCGACCAGGGGATTTTCACAGTAACTTCATTGCAGTGTTAATGTAAGCCTACTTGTGACAGTAAATTACCTCTTCAATCACTCTCCCACTTCTGGTCCAACAATCTCATCCTGCTCCACCATTTCGGGTTTCTGTTCCACGTGCGAGCTCTTCGTTTCCTCGGCTATTTCCAGCTGTCAGATTTTTGAAGCTGCTTGTTGCTTCTGTCTTTGCTTCTATTTAATGACACCGACTGTCACAGCAGTGACCCCTGCCATTCAACACTCTGAAGAAACTCCTAGTGAAGATCAACCTTGCAACAGGCCCACCTCATGAGTGCCATGTACTAGGGCTCCAAAAAGATTTCTGGACATTCACTACCTCGAAGTGCACTGAGAATATGGTGCAGATCTGTCTATGGCCTCCCTTGTTTGAGATGGGGCTGTGGGTGTACCTACATAGAATCATAGAATTCCAACAGTGCAGAAGAAGCCATTCGGCCCATCGGGTCTGCACCTACCCTCTGAAAGAATACCCTCCCTAGGCCCACTCCTGCACTCTAGCCCGGAACCCCACCTAACCTTTGCGGCAATTTAGCGTGGCCAATCCACCTAATCTGCACATCTTTGGACTGTGGGAGGAAACCGGAGCACCCGGAGGAAACCCACGCAGACACGGGGAGAACGTGCAGTCTCCACACAGACAGTGACCCAAACCAGGAATCGAACCTGGGACCCTGGCGCAGTGAAGTAACAGTGATAATCACTGTGCCACCCGTGGACTGCAGCAATTCAAGAAGGTGGCTCCGTACCTCCCTTCTCAAGGGCAATTAGGAATGGGCAATGGTATGCTGACCCAACCAATGACGGTCCGCACTCCATGAAAGTATTTCAAAGATTGTCCTTGAGATGGTGGTGTTCATCCCCCTTCTTGAACTGCTTCAGTCCATGTTCTGTAGGTGCACCCACAGTGCTGAGAGGGAGGGTGTTGATTGGGATGTTGTCTCTCTTGGGTGTTGTTGGAGCTGCACTAATCCAGGCAAGTGGAGAGTGTCCCATTGCAGTCCTGACTAGTGCCTCATAGGTGGACAGGCTTTGGGGAGTCAGGAGGTGAGATATTCGCCACAGGATTCCCAGCCATTGACCTGCTCTGGCAGCCGCAGTGTTTGAAAGACTAGTCCAGTTCAGTTTCTGGTCAAAGATAACCCCAAGGATGTCGATAGTGGGGGATTTAAGAACACTAAAGCCGTTGAAGGTCAAGGGGAGGTAGTTACATTTTTCTTGGAGATGGTCATTACCTGGCACTTGTGTGGCATGAATGTTACTTGCCAAATGCCAGTACAAGCACAAACATTATCTAGGCCTTGCTGCATTTGGGTGATGTCCTACCTGAGGGATAATAGTTGATCTGTTCAGAGGAGGAGTAAATTGGATATAAAGTGCCAGCAAATTCGACAAACAGGAGGTTGGATCCCCGATACTGAGTGGATAATGTATATATTTGTTTTCACCCATTTACAGATTATAGCCTTTGTGGCTTTTGTTTCATTTGCTGCATCTTCCTCTGGGGTTTTCATAGCTGTTCCCCTGATGGAAATAATCATCACGCTGGGCTTCTACATCTTGTACCTGCTCAAACTTGACACCAAAACGACCTTATTGTTCTGGCCACTGATGGTGAGTAAATTCAAGCTAATATGGGTTGGGACAGACGTGGTTAAACAGTGGCCAATCCATCAGAGGAGGAGGACCCAGTGTGTTACGGTGATAAGAGTCAAACCTCCGGGAGACGGACAGTGAAATCAGTCTTCATTCATTTATTAGAATCATCTTCACAGATCAACATTCCATATCATACAAAACCAGCAACCCCACCTCTTGCAGCCTGCAAACATGTGGAGATGCCGGTGTTGCACTGGATTGGGCACAGTAAGAAGTCTTACAACACCCTGTTAAAGTCCAACAGGTTTGTTTCATTCACCTGAGGAAGTAGCAGTGCTCCGAAAGCTAGTGTTTGAAACAAACCTGTTGGACTTTAGCCTGTACGCAAGCAGAGATATCGCCATCGCTAATATTCACCATCCGAATACCACTCAACATGTCATTGAGATAGGGTTTGGAAAAATCGGACCAATGAACTTATACAATCATAGAACGGTTGTGGTAGAAGGAGACCATTCGGCCCAGCATGGCTGCGCCAGCTCTCTGCAAGAACCATTCGCCAAGCCCCATATTACAGTCTATTCCCCAGAGCCCTGATAATGTTTCCTTTTCAGACCCAATTCCCTTCCAAAAGGCAGGATTGACCTTGCCCCCAGCAGATGCTCAAGAAATGTGTTCCAAATCCGAAGCACTTGTTTTTTTCTTCTTTTTTAAAATAAATTTAGAGTACCCAATTATTTTTTTTCCAATTAAGGGGAAATTTACCCTGCACATCTTTGGGTTGTGAGGGTGAAACCCACACAGACATGGGGAGAATGTGCAAACTCCACACGGACAATGACCCAGGGCCGGGATCGAACGCCAGTGTCCCGGTTTTTGATCCTTCAACCAAAAGGAACAATTTCTCCCTCTCTAATCATTGTGGTTTATCGGAGCTGTATTTTCCCTGCGAGTGTTTGATGGGGACAGTGTAGTGGGAGCTTTACTCTGTATCTAACCCCGTGCTGTACCTGTCCTGGGAGTGTTTGATGGGGACAGTGCAGAGGGAGCTTTACTCTGTATCTAACCCCGTGCTGTACCTGTCCTGGGAGTGTTTGATGGGGACAGTGCAGAGGGAACTTTACTCTGTATCCAACCCCGTGCTGTACCTGTCCTGGGAGTGTTTGATGGGGACAGTGTAGAGGGAGCTTTACTCTGTATCTAACCCCGTGCTGTACCTGTCCTGGGAGTGTTTGATGGGGACAGTGTAGAGGGAGCTTTACTCTGTATCTAACCCCCGTGCTGTACCTGTCCTGGGAGTGTTTGATGGGGACAGTGTAGAGGGCGCTTTACTCTGTATCTAACCCCGTGCTGTACCTGTCCTGGGGGTGTTTGATGGGGACAGTGCAGAGGGAACTTTACTCTGTATCTAACCCCGTGCTGTACCTGTCCTGGGAGTGTTTGATGGGGACAGTGTAGAGGGAGCTTTACTCTGTATCTAACCCCGTGCTGTACCTGTCCTGGGAGTGTTTGATGGGGACAGTGTAGAGGGAACTTTACTCTGTATCTAACCCCGTGCTGTACCTGTCCTGGGAGTGTTTGATGGGGACAGTGTAGAGGGAACTTTACTCTGTATCTAACCACGTCCTGTACCTGTCCTGGGAGTGTTTGATGGGGACAGTGCAGAGGGAACTTTACTCTGTATCTAACCCCGTGCTGTACCTGTCCTGGGAGTGTTTGATGGGGACAGTGTAGAGGGAACTTTACTCTGTATCTAACCCAGTGCTGTACCGTCCTGGGAGTGTTTGATGGGGACAGTGTAGAGGGAACTTTACTTTGTATCTAACCCCGTGCTGTACCTGTCCTGGGAGTGTTTGATGGGGACAGTGTAGAGGGAACTTTACTCTGTATCCAACCCCGTGCTGTACCTGTCCTGGGAGTGTTTGATGGGGACAGTGTAGAGGGAACTTTACTCTGTATCTAACCCCGTGCTGTACCTGTCCTGGGAGTGTTTGATGGGGACAGTGTAGAGGGAGATTTACTCTGTATCTAACCCCGTGCTGTACCTGTCCTGGGAGTGTTTGATGGGGACAGTGTAGAGGGAACTTTACTCTGTATCTAACCACATCCTGTACCTGTCCTGGGAGTGTTTGATGGGGACAGTGTAGAGGGAGCTTTACTCTGTATCTAACCACGTCCTGTACCTTTCCTCGGAGTGTTTGACGGGGACAGTGTAGAGGGAACTTTACTCTGTATCTAACCACGTCCTGTACCTGTCCTGGGAGTGTTTGATGGGGACAGTGTAGAGGGAACTTTACTCTGTATCTAACCACGTCCTGTACCTGTCCTGGGAGTGTTTGATGGGGACAGTGTAGAGGGAGCTTTACTCTGTATCTAACCCCGTGCTGTACCTGTCCTGGGAGTGTTTGATGGGGACAGTGTAGAGGGAACTTTACTCTGTATCTAACCACGTCCTGTACCTGTCCTGGGAGTGTTTGATGGGGACAGTGTAGAGGGAACTTTACTCTGTATCTAACCACGTCCTGTACCTGTCCTGGGAGTGTTTGATGGGGACAGTGTAGAGGGAACTTTACTCTGTATCTAACCACGTCCTGTACCTGTCCTGGGAGTGTTTGATGGAGACAGTGTAGAGGGAGCTTTACTCTGTATCTAACCACGTCCTGTACCTGTCCTGGGAGTGTTTGATGGGGACAGTGTAGAGGGAACTTTACTCTGTATCTAACCACGTCCTGTACCTGTCCTGGGAGTGTTTGATGGGGACAGTGTAGAGGGAACTTTACTCTGTATCTAACCCCGTGCTGTACCTGTCCTGGGAGTGTTTGATGGGGACAGTGTAGAGGGAGCTTTACTCTGTATCTAACCCCGTGCTGTACCTGTCCTGGGAGTGTTTGATGGGGACAGTGTAGAGGGAGCTTTACTCTGTATCTAACCCCGTGCTGTACCTATCCTGGGATTGTTTGATGGGGACAGTGTAGAGGGAGCTTTACTCTGTATCTAACCACGTGCTGTACCTGTCCTGGGATTGTTTGATGGGGACAGTGTAGAGGGAGCTTTACTCTGTATCTAACCACGTCCTGTACCTGTCCTGGGAGTGTTTGATGGGGACAGTGTAGAGGGAACTTTACTCTGTATCTAACCACGTCCTGTACCTGTCCTGGGAGTGTTTGATGGGGACAGTGTAGAGGGAGCTTTACTCTGTATCTAACCACGTCCTGTACCTGTCCTGGGAGTGTTTGATGGGGACAGTGTAGAGGGAGCTTTACTCTGTATCTAACCACGTCCTGTACCTGTCCTGGGAGTGTTTGATGGGGACAGTGTAGAGGGAACTTTACTCTGTATCTAACCACGTCCTGTACCTGTCCTGGGAGTGTTTGATGGGGACAGTGTAGAGGGAGCTTTACTCTGTATCTAACCCCGTGCTGTACCTGTCCTGGGAGTGTTTGATGGGGACAGTGTAGAGGGAGCTTTGCTCTGTATCTAACCCCGTGCTGTACCTGTCCTGGGAGTGTTTAATGGGGACAGTGTAGAGGGAGCTTTACTCTGTATCTAACCCCGTGCTGTACCTGTCCTGGGAGTGTTTGATGGGGACAGTGTAGAGGGAGCTTTACTCTGTATCTAACCCCGTGCTGTACCTGTCCTGGGAGTGTTTGATGGGGACAGTGTAGAGGGTGTTTTACTCTGTATCTAACCCCGTGCTGTACCTTCCTGGGAGTGTTTGATGGGGACAGTGTAGAGGGAGCTTTACTCTGTATCTAACCCTGTGCTGTAGCTGTCCTGACAGTGTTTGATAGGGACAGTGTAGCGGGAGCTTTACTCTGTATCTAACTCCGTCCTGTACCTGTCCTGGGAGTGTTTGATGGGGACAGTGTAGAGGGAGCTTTACTCTGTATCTAACTCCGTCCTGTACCTGTCCTGGGAGTGTTTGATGGGGACAGTGTAGAGGGAGCTTTACTCTGTATCTAACCCCGTGC
This sequence comes from Scyliorhinus canicula, assembly GCF_902713615.1. Taxonomy (NCBI): domain Eukaryota; kingdom Metazoa; phylum Chordata; class Chondrichthyes; order Carcharhiniformes; family Scyliorhinidae; genus Scyliorhinus; species Scyliorhinus canicula. The sequence continues at coordinate 5,173,501 of NC_052154.1, read as the reverse complement.
TGTACCTGTCCTGGGAGTGTTTGATGGGGACAGTGTAGTGGGAGCTTTACTCTGTATCTAACCCCGTGCTGTACCTGTACTGGGAGTGCAGATTGTTGATCCTTGAGTGCTTTCTGTTTCAACATTGATGCATTTTATTAATGAGGTAATTTGAATTGAAGTTTATTTTCTTCTAGGATTCTGTCAATTCTGTCTTTGCGGCTCTGCTGTTGCTGATTATATGTATTGCTGCTGTGGTGAGCAGGATAACTGCCGGTGTCATAACTGGATCGGTAAGTGGCCATTAAATAAACTCAGTGGATGGTGAGAGACAAGACTGGGCCCTGCTCTAGGGGCCCTACTGTAACTGGGCCCTGCTATAGGACCCTACTGTAACTGGGCCCTGCTATAGGACCCTACTGTAACTGGGCCCTGCTATAGGGGTCCTACTGTAACTGGGCCCTGCTCTAGGGGCCCTACTGTAACTGGGCCCTGTTATCGGGGCCCTACTGTTACTGGGCCCTGCTATAGGACCCGACTGTAACTGGACCCTGCTATAGGACCCTACTGTAACTGGGCCCTGCTCTAGGGGCCCTACTGTAACTGGGCCCTGTTATAGGGGCCCTACTGTTACTGGGCCCTGCTATAGGGGCCCTACTGTAACTGGGCCCTGCTATAGGGGCCCTACTGTTACTGGGCCCTGCTATAGGACCCGACTGTAACTGGGCCCTGCTATAGGGGCTCTACTGTAACTGGGCCCTGCTATAGGAGCCTACTGTTACTGGGCCCTGCTATAGGACCCTACTGTAACTGAAATGAAATGAAAATCGCTTATTGTCACGAGTAGGCTTCAATGAAGTTACTGTGAAAAGCCCCTAGTCGCCACATTCCGGCGCCTGTCCGGGGATCGAACTGTGCTGCTGGCCTGCTCGGTTTGCTTTAAAAACCAGCGATTTAGCCTTGTGAGCTAAACCAGCCCCTTGTGAGCTAAACCAGGGGCCCTACTGTAACTGGACCCTGCTATAGGGGCCCTACTGTAACTGGGCCCTGCTATAGGACCCTACTGTAACTGGGACCTGCTATAGGGGCCCTGCTATAGGACCCTCCTGTTACTGGGCCCTGCTATAGGACCCTACTGTAACTGGGCCCTGCTATAGGACCCTACCATAACTGGGCCCTGCTATAGGACCCTACTGTAATTGAGCCCTGCTATAGGGGCCCTACTGTAACTGGGCCCTGCTATAGGACCCGACTGTAACTGAGCCCTGCTATAGGGCCCTACTGTAACTGGGCCCTGCTATAGGACCCTACTGTAACTGGGCCCTGATATAGGGGCCCTGCTGTAACTGGGCCCTGCTATAGGGGCCCTACTGTAACTGGGCCCTGCTATAGGGGCCCTACTGTAACTGGGCCCTGCTATAGGACCCTACTGTAACTGGGCCCTGCTATAGGGGCCCTACTGTAACTGGACCCTGCTATAGGACCCTACTGTAACTGGGCCCTGCTATAGGGGCCCTACTGTAACTGGGCCCTGCTATAGGACCCTACTGTAACTGGGCCCTGCTATAGGACCCTACTGTAACTGGGCCCTGCTATAGGGGCCCTGCTATAGGACCCTACTGTTACTGGGCCCTGCTATAGGACCCTACTGTAACTGGGCCCTGCTATAGGACCCTACTGTAACTGGGCCCTGCTATAGGGGCCCTGCTATAGGACCCTACTGTTACTGGGCCCTGCTATAGGACCCTACTGTAACTGGGCCCTGCTATAGGACCCTACTGTAACTGGGCCCTGCTATAGGGGTCCTACTGTAACTGGGCCCTGCTATAGGGGTCCTACTGTAACTAGGCCCTGCTATAGGGGCCCTACTGTAACTGGGCCCTGCTATAGGGCCCTACTGTAACTGGGCCCTGCTATAGGACCCTACTGTAACTGGGCCCTGCTATAGGACCCTACTGTAACAGGACCCTGCTATAGGGGCCCTGCTATAGGACCCTACTGTAACTGGGCCCTGCTATAGGACCCGACTGTAACTGAGCCCTGCTATAGGACCCTACTGTAACTGGGCCCTGCTATAGGGGCCCTGCTATAGGACCCTACTGTAACTGGGCCCTGCTATAGGGGCCCTGCTATAGGACCCTACTGTTACTGGACCCTGCTATAGGACCCTACTGTAACTGGGCCCTGCTATAGGGGCCCTACTGTAACTGGGCCCTGCTATAGGACCCGACTGTAACTGGGCCCTGCTATAGGACCCTACTGTAACTCGGCCCTGCTATAGGGGCCCTACTGTAACTGGGCCCTGCTATAGGACCCGACTGTAACTGAGCCCTGCTATAGGGCCCTACTGTAACTGGGCCCTGCTATAGGGGCCCTGCTATAGGACCCTACTGTTACTGGGCCCTGCTATAGGACCCTACTGTAACTGGACCCTGCTATAGGGGCCCTACTGTAACTGGGCCCTGCTATAGGGGCCCTACTGTAACTGGGCCCTGCTATAGGGCCCTACTGTAACTGGGCCCTGCTATAGGGGCCCTACTGTAACTGGGCCCTGCTATAGGACCCTACTGTAACTGGGCCCTGCTATAGGACCCTACTGTAACTGAGCCCTGCTATAGGACCCGACTGTAACTGATCCCTGCTATAGGACCCTACTGTAACTGAGCCCTGCTATAGGACCCGACTGTAACTGAGCCCTGCGAAAGGACCCTACTGTAACTGGGCCCTGCTATAGGACCCTACTGTAACTGAGCCCTGCTATAGGACCCTACTGTAACTGGGCCCTGCTATAGGGGCCCTACTGTAACTGGGCCCTGCGATAGGGCCCTACTGTAACTGGGCCCTGCTATAGGGCCCTACTGTAACTGGGCCCTGCTATAGGGGCCCTACTGTAACTGGGCCCTGCGATAGGGCCCTACTGTAACTGGGCCCTGCTATAGGGCCCTACTGTAACTGGGCCCTGCTATAGGGGCCCTACTGTAACTGGGCCCTGCTATAGGGGCCCTACTGTAACTGAGCCCTGCTATAGGGCCCTACTGTAACTGGGCCCTGCTATAGGGGCCCTACTGTAACTGAGCCCTGCTATAGGGCCCTACTGTAACTGGACCCTGCTATAGGACCCTACTGTAACTGGGCCCTGCTATAGGACCCTACTGTAACTGGGCCCTGCTATAGGACCCTACTGTAACTGGGCCCTACTATAGGACCCTACTGTAACTGGGCCCTGCTATAGGACCCTCCTGTAACTGGGCCCTGCTATACGTCCCTACTGTAACTGGACCCTGCTATAGGGGCCCTACTGTAACTGGACCCTGCTATAGGGGCCCTACTGTAACTGGGCCCTGCTATAGGGGCCCTCCTGTAACTGGGCCCTGCTATAGGACCCTACTGTAACTGGACCCTGCTATAGGACCCGACTGTAACTGGGCCCTGCTATAGGGGTCCTACTGTAACTGGGCCCTGCTATAGGACCCGACTGTAACTGGGCCCTGCTATAGGGGCCCTACTGTAACTGGGCCCTGCTATAGGACCCTGCTGTAACTGGGCCCTGCTATAGTGGCCCTACTGTAACTGGGCCATGCTCTAGGACCCTACTGTAACTGGGCCCTGATATAGGGGCCCTACTGTAACTGGGCCCTGCTACAGGACCCTACTGTAACTGGGCCCTGATATAGGGGCCCTACTGTAACTGGGCCCTGATATAGGACCCTCCTGTAACTGGGCCCTGCTATAGGGCCCTACTGTAACTGGGCCCTGCTATAGGACCCTACTGTAACTGGGCCCTACTATAGGACCCTACTGTAACTGGGCCCTGCTATAGGACCCTCCTGTAACTGGGCCCTGCTATACGTCCCTACTGTAACTGGACCCTGCTATAGGGGCCCTACTGTAACTGGACCCTGCTATAGGGGCCCTACTGTAACTGGGCCCTGCTATAGGGGCCCTCCTGTAACTGGGCCCTGCTATAGGACCCTACTGTAACTGGGCCCTGCTATAGGGGTCCTACTGTAACTGGGCCCTGCTATAGGACCCGACTGTAACTGGGCCCTGCTATAGGGGCCCTACTGTAACTGGGCCCTGATATAGGGGCCCTACTGTAACTGGGCCCTGATATAGGACCCTACTGTAACTGGGCCCTGATATAGGGGCCCTACTGTAACTGGGCCCTGATATAGGACCCTCCTGTAACTGGGCCCTGCTATAGGGCCCTACTGTAACTGGGCCCTGCTATAGGACCCTCCTGTAACTGGGCCCTGATATAGGGGCCTTACTGTAACTGGGCCCTGCTATAGGGGCCCTGCTATAGGGCCCTACTGTAACTGGGCCCTGCTATAGGGCCCTACTGTAACTGGTCCCTGGTATAGGACCCTCCTGTAACTGGGCCCTGATATAGGGGCCCTACTGTAACTGGGCCCTGCTGTAGGACCTTTCTGTTACTGGACCCTGCTATAGGACGCTCCTGTAACTGGGCCCTGCTTTAGGGCCCTACTGTAACTGAGCCCTGCTATAGGACGCTCCTGTAACTGGGCCCTGCTGTAGGACCCTCCTGTTACTGGGCCCTGTGATTACTATTGTAACTGGGCCCTGCACCTGCTGTGACTGGAGCCTGTTGGTGCTGCTATAACTGGAATTGGATTTTTTTAACATGTTCATTCGACATGGGTGTCGCAGGCTGTGCCAGCATTTATTGTCCATGCCTACAGGGGCAGTTAATAATCAACCACATTGCTGTAGGTCCGGAGTCACATGTAGGCCAGACCAGGTAAGGATGGCAGATTTCCTTCTGTAAAGGACATTTTACGACAATCGACAATGGTTTCATGGTTATCCATGGGCCCCCCTGTGACTGGGCCCCCCTGTGACCGGGCTCCCCTGTGACTGGGCCCCCCCCTTGTGACTGGGCCTCCCTGTGACTGGGCCTCCCTGTGACTGGGCCCCCCCCTGTGACTGGGCCTCCCTGTGACTGGGCCCCCCTGTGACTGGGCCCCCCCCTGTGACTGGGCCCCCCCCTGTGACTGGGCCCCCCCCTGTGACTGGGCCCCCCCCTGTGACTGGGCCCCCCTGTGACTGGGCCCCCCTGTGACTGGGCCCCCCTGTGACTGGGCCCCCCTGTGACTGGGCCCCCCTGTGACTGGGCCCCCCTGTGACTGGGCCCCCCTGTGACTGGGCCCCCCTGTGACTGGGCCCCCCTGTGACTGGGCCTCCCTGTGACTGGGCCCCCCTGTGACTGGGCCTCCCTGTGACTGGGCCCCCCTGTGACTGGGCCCCCCTGTGACTGGGCCCCCCTGTGACTGGGCCCCCCCGTGACTGGCCCCCCCCCCCCCCCCCCCAGTGACTGGGCCCCCCTGTGACTGGGCCCCCCTGTGACTGGGCCTCGCTGTGACTGGGCCCCCCTGTGACTGCCCCCCCCATGTGACTGGGCCTCGCTGTGACTGGGCCCCCCTGTGACTGCCCCCCCCATGTGACTGGGCCCCTGTGACTGGGCCCCCCTGTGACTGGGCCCCCCTGTGACTGGGCCTCGCTGTGACTGGGCCCCCCTGTGACTGGGCCTCGCTGTGACTGGGTCTCGCTGTGACCGGGCTCCCCTGTGACTGGGCCCCCCTGTGACTGGGCCCCCCTGTGACTGGGCCTCGCTGTGACTGGGCCCCCCTGTGACTGGGCCCCCCTGTGACTGGGCCTCGCTGTGACTGAGCCCCCCTGTGACTGGGCCCCCCTGTGACTGGGCCCCCCTGTGACTGGGCCCCCCTGTGACTGGGCCCCCCTGTGACTGGGTCTCGCTGTGACAGGGGCCCCCTGTGACTGGGCCTCGCTGTGACTGGGCCTCGCTGTGACTGGGCCTCGCTGTGACTGGGCCCCCCTGTGACTGGGTCTCGCTGTGACAGGGGCCCCCTGTGACTGGCCTCGCTGTGACTGGGCCTCGCTGTGACTGGGCCTCGCTGTGACTGGGCCTCGCTGTGACTGGGCCAGCCTGTGACTGGGCCTCGCTGTGACTGGGCCTCGCTGTGACTGGGCCTCGCTGTGACTGGGCCTCGCTGTGACTGGGCCCCCCTGTGACTGGGCCCCCCTGTGACTGGGCCTCACTGTGACTGGGCCTCGCTGTGACTGGGCCCCCCTGTGACTGGGCCCCCCTGTGACTGGGCCCCCCTGTGACTGGGCCTCGCTGTGACTGGGCCCCCCTGTGACTGGGCCTCGCTGTGACTGGGCCCCCCTGTGACTGGGCCCCCCTGTGACTGGGCCCCCCTGTGACTGGGCCCCCCTGTGACTGGGCCCCCCTGTGACTGGGTCTCGCTGTGACAGGGGCCCCCTGTGACTGGGCCTCGCTGTGACTGGGCCTCGCTGTGACTGGGCCTCGCTGTGACTGGGCCCCCCTGTGACTGGGTCTCGCTGTGACAGGGGCCCCCTGTGACTGGGCCTCGCTGTGACTGGGCCTCGCTGTGACTGGGCCTCGCTGTGACTGGGCCTCGCTGTGACTGGGCCCCCCTGTGACTGGGCCTCGCTGTGACTGGGCCTCGCTGTGACTGGGCCCCCCTGTGACTGGCCCCCCCTGTGACTGGGCCTCACTGTGACTGGGCCTCGCTGTGACTGGGCCCCCCTGTGACTGGGCCCCCCTGTGACTGGGCCCCCCTGTGACTGGGCCTCGCTGTGACTGGGCCCCCCTGTGACTGGGCCTCGCTGTGACTGGGCCCCCCTGTGACTGGGCCCCCCTGTGACTGGGCCCCCCTGTGACTGGGCCCCCCTGTGACTGAGCCCCCCTGTGTCTGGGCCCCCCTGTGACTGGGCCCCCCTGTGACTGGGCCCCCCTGTGACTGGGCCTCGCTGTGACTGGGCCTCCCCGTGACTGGGTCTCGCTGTGACAGGGGCCCCCTGTGACTGGGCCCCCCTGTGACTGGGCCTCGCTGTGACTGGGCCCCCCTGTGACTGGGCCCCCCTGTGACTGGGCCTCGCTGTGACTGGGCCTCGCTGTGACTGGGCCCCCCTGTGACTGGGCCTCGCTGTGACTGGGCCCCCCTGTGACTGGGTCTCGCTGTGACTGGGCCTCGCTGTGACTGGGCCTCGCTGTGACTGGGCCTCGCTGTGACTGGGCCTCGCTGTGACTGGGCCCCCCCCCCTGTTGCTGGGCCCCCCACCCCCGTGACTGCCCCCCCCCCCCCCCCCCCCCGTGACTGGGCCCCCCCCCCGTGACTGGGCCTCGCTGTGACTGGGCCTATCTGTGACTGGAACCTGCTACATTACCGATGAATGTGAAAACAGTGACTGATTGGCTGTGACAGGTTATGCCATTGTTTTTCCTCTTTTATTTACTGAATTAAAAATGCACTGTGTTCTCTGAATCATACACAATCCAATCACCCGTCACATCGTCCCACACCGCTCCATTCCCCTATCGCGCGGGGCGGGGGGGGCTCTGTTACAGAGAAAATCCTCAGTCTGAATTTTCCCCACTCACTTTCCCAATTGTCCTGCATACTAACACCACCACCTCCCTCACCCCCATCACTCACTATCCTACTGTGTCCTCCTGGGGAGGCGGTGGGGTAGTGGTATTGTCACTGGACTGGTAATCCAGAGACCCAGAGGAAAGCTCTGGGGACTCCGGTTCAAATCCCACGATGGCAGATGGTGCAATTTATACTCAGTAACATCTGGAATTAAACGTCTAATGATGACCATTGTGATTAAAAACCCATCTGGTTCACTGATCTTCTTTAGAGAAGAAAATCTGGTCTCCTGGTCTGTGGCCTCCATGTGACTCCAGATCCACGTGGTTGATTCTCAAGTGGCTGAACAAGTATCGAACTGCTACAAAGCAACCGCAAATAATGAAACCGGACGGACCACACGGCATTGAGCCAGGGACACAAAGAGAATGCGGCAAACCCAGCCCTGTCGACCCTGCAAAGTCCTCCTGACTAACATCTGGGGGCTTGTGCCAGAGTAGGGAGAGCTGTCTCACAGACTGGTCAAGCAACAGCCTGACATAGTCACACTCACAGAATCATACCTTACATACAATGTCCCAGACACCACCATAACCATCGTGCGAGACAGGACAGACCCGGTGGGGGGGCAGCAGTGGTATGCAGTCTGGACGGAGTTACCCTGGGAATCCTCGACATCGACTCTGGACCCCATGAAGTCTCATGGTTTCAGCTTTAACATGGGCAAGGAAACCTCCTGCTGATTTCCATGTACCGGCCACCATCAGCTGATGAATCAGTTCTCGCCCATGTTGAACACGGCTTGGAGGAAGCACTGAGGGTGGCAAACTGCAGAATATGCTCTGGGTGGGAAACTTCAATGCCCATCAGCAAGAGTGGCTGGGCAGTACCACTACAAACCAAGCTGGGCGGGTCCTAAAGGACAAAGCTACTAGATTGGGTCTGCAGCAGGTGGTGAGGGAACCAACAAGAGGGAAAAACACACTTGAACACACCCTTGCCAATCTGCCTGGCACAGATTCATCTGTCCATAGATATGGGCTGATCAGTGGCAAACGTAATTAAATCCGGATAAGTGTGAGGGGCACTTGGGCAGGACAAACAAGGCAAGGGGAATACAGGATAAACGGCAGGACCCTGGGAAGCACCGAGGATCAGAGTGACCTTGGTGTCCGTGTACACTGGTCTCTTAAGGCAGCAAAGGAGATGGATACAGTGGTTAAGAACGCATATGGTATACTTGCCTTTATTAGCCAAAGCATCGAGTTTAAGAGCAGGGCGGTTAGGCTGGAACTGTATCAAATGTTGGTTAGGCCATAGGTAGAGTGCACTGCAGGAACTTGCTGAGGTTCCTTAGGCAGCACCTTCCAAACCCACGACCACTCCCATCTAGAAGGACAAGAGCTGCAGATACCTGGGAACCCCACCACCTGGAGGTTCCCCTCCACGTCACTCATCACCCTGACTTGGAAATAAATCACCGCTCTTTCACTATCGCTGGGTCAAAATACTGGAATTCCCGGTGAATTGAGGACATTGTGCCGGTTGTATCAGTATATTCAATCCCCCTTCAATTTGTGGGCGTACGTGTGGGGCTGATGCTTCACTTTACCCAGGGTCAATATTCACATGTGCCAGTGGCCATCAGAAACTGACACATACTGTTGCAGTGAATCCCAGGCGCATGCTGAAACTCGCCAAAGTGAGACCAGGTGGGCTATTCCATAGCGAAATCACCACAACCCATCCTGAAGATGTGTTCACTCAAAGCCACACTTTACATAATGTTTTCGCCTCAACTACTTACCGTGGGAGTGAATTCCACAGATTCCCCACTCCCTGGGAGGAGAAATTTCTCCTCATCTCTGTCCTAAAAGGTTTACCCCTTATCCTCAAACTATGACCCCTAGTTCTGGATTCTCTCCCCCCCTCCCCCCCCCCCCCCCCCCCACCACCATCCGGAACATTCTTTCTGAATCTACACTGTCTAATTCTGTTAGAATTTTGGAAGTTTCTATGCGATCCGCTCTCACTCTTCTAAACTCCAATGAATATAATCAGGGGCTGTTTAGCACACTGGGCTTAATCGCTGGCTTTGAAAGCAGACCAAGCAGGCCAGCAGCACGGTTCGATTCCCGTAACAGCCTCCCCGAATAGGCGCCGGAATGTGGCGACTAGGGGCTTATCACAGTAACTTCATTTGAAGTCTACTCGTGACAATAAGCGATTTTCATTTTCATTTCATAATCCTAACTGTCTCTCCTCATATGACAGTCCCGCCATCCCTGGAATCAGCCTGGTAAACCTTCGCTGCTCTCCCTCCATAGCAAGAACATCCTTCCTCAGATAAGGACACCAAAACTGCCCACAATACTCCAGGTGTGACCTCACCAGTGCCCGATACAATTGCAGTGAAACACCCCTGCTCCTATACTCAAATCCTCTGGCTATGAAGGCTAACATACCACTTGCCTTCTTTACTGCCTGCCGTACCTGCGTGCCTGCTTTCAGCGACTGAGGCACGAGGACACCAAGGTCTCACTGAGTATCCACCTGCCTCAAATAATAATCTCCCTTCCGATTTTTGCTACAGAAGTGGATAACTTTACATTTATCCATGTTATACTGCATCTGCCATGCACATGCCCACTCACCCAGCCTGTCCATATCCCACTGAAGCAACTCTGTATCCTCCTCACAGCTCACCCTCCCACCCAACTTTGTATCATTTGCAAATTTGAAGATAATGTATTTAGTTGCCTCATCCAAATCATTAATGTATAATATGAACAGTTGGGGTCCTAGCACACATCCCTGCAGTACCCCACTAGTCACTGCCTGCCAATCAGAAAAAGGCTCATTCATTCCAACTCTTTGCTTCCCGTCTGCTAACCAGCTTTTTATCCATCTCAAGACACTACCCGTAATCCCATGCACTTTAACTTTACATAGCAATCTGCTACGAGAGACCTGGTCGAAAGCCTTCTGAAAGTTTAAATAAACCACATCCACTGGTTCTCCCTGGTCAACTGTACTAGTTACATCTTCAAAGAATTCTGGTAGATTTGTCAAGCTTGATTTCCCTTTCATAAATCCACGCTGACTTTGTCTGATTACACCCCTGCTTTCCAAATGCTGCGCTATGAAATCTTTGATAATGGACTCCAGCAACTTCTCCACTACCGACGTTAGGCTCACTGGTCCATAACTCCCTGTTTTCTCTCTAGCTCCCTGTTTGAATAGCGGGGTTGCATTCGCTACTCTCCAATCTGTAGGAACCATTCTAGAGCCCAAAGAATTTTGGAAATTTACCACCAAAGGATTTACTATTTCGAGGGCCACGTCCTTTAGTGTCACTGCACAACCTGCATTCTTCCCATGAAAGAAGGAAATATTGTTCAAGAGTTGAGCATCACTAAGGATGGGTACTAACTCTCTTCTGTCTAATCTCCAGGTCTTTGGATTCATCGCTGTTGCTCTTTATGTTGCTGATGCTTATGTTATGTGCAGGCTCATAACATTCAACCAACGCAAGACTCCCAGCCAGTAAAGCCTCAGGGACCGGTCTCCATGACTGAATTTCCACTGGAGATATGTCAGTCCGACCCATTTCACAATAGATTCACAGCTTCAGCCCTGGCTCTCTCTCGGACCATCAGTGTCTTGCATTCCTTGAACGACTCGTGTTGTTTACTCAGAGCTAGCAAGCCGCCAGGATTCGGGTCAGCGGAAGACCACCCTGCTGCTTTGGTCAAGAAGGGATTTTACCTGTGACAAGCCCCCCACAACATTCTCTTTACAGCTACCCAGTTTCCTGTTGTTGTCGTCTCTATGATTTGGCCAGAGGTATTTGGCAGAGGACATCCTCAGAAACACGCTTATATCACATATCACATCGCCTTACACACCGAATAAACGGAATGCTGCACCCAGACCATCCTGCTTATCTCCTGACAGCTGCTGTCAGACCTGCCGAGGTTCTCCAGCAGCCTCCATTCTTGTTTCAAATTCCAGCCTCCACAGTATTTTGTTTACCTTCACGCTGAGTGTGTGGATGTTGGGTGAAGGGCTGAAGAGGCCAGTTCTGTGAATCCAGGGCACAGTCGCTTTAAGACGCTTATTCTGTGCTTGCTGTAATGTACACATGGGTTAACTATCATTCCAATCATTTTACTAGGATGTATTTTTTTATGTGTCTCAGAATGTTTTGGATGTCGAAGCTTCTTTAATAAAAAAACAAACTCCAAAAGAAAAGCTTTTGTTGTATTATTCTGCATTTGGAGAAAGAAAAAGACTTGCATTTCTATAGCACCTTTCCAAACCTCCGGGTCCCAAAGCACTTTAGAGTCAGTGCAACGCTTCTTTAGTGCTGCTGCAGTTACATTAAAGGCAGCAGCCAATTTTGTGAAGAGGCAAGGGGCAGCACGGTGGCGCAGTGGTTAGCACTGCGGCCTCACGGCGCTGAGGTCCCAGGTTCGATCCCGGCTCTGGGTCACTGTCCGTGAGGGGTTTGCACATTCTCCCCGTGTCTGCGTGGGTTTCGTCCCACAACCCAAAGATGTGCGGTTTCGGTGGATTGGCCACGCTAAATTGCCCCTTAATTGGACAAAATAAATTGGGCACTCTAAATTTGTAAAAAAAAAAATTTGAGAAAGGAAGATCCCACGAACATCAATGCACAATGGGGGGGGGGTGCGCACCGTTGATGGGACCAGAGGATCCTAGCAGCGAGAACGGCTGAAAAGTCGCACTCCTTCTGTTTGCCTGATGCCGATTGAGGTGTAAACATTGTCCAGGACGCCATGCCGATCTTCCCAGCTCCTCTTCGGTATACTGGCCATGGGATCTTTCCTGTCCGCCTGAGACAGCATTCAGGAGCCTCGACTTAACGTCTCCTGTGAAAGCTGGAAACTCGGACAGTGCAGCGTTCAACGCACTGGAAGCGTTGGCCTGGATTTCATGCTCAAAGGTTCCTGGAGCCGAAGGGCGGCACGGCGGGGGCGCAGTGGTTAGCCCTGTTGCCTCACGGCGCCGAGTACCTGGGTTCGATCCCGGCCCTGGATCACTGCCCGTGTGGCGTTTGCACGTTCTCCCCGTGTCTGCGTGGGTTTCACCCTCACAACCCAAAAGATGTGCAGGGTAGGTGGATTGGCCAGGCTAAATTGCCCCTTAATTGGAAAGAAGAAAATCAAAACCTATTTTTAAAAAAGTTTCTAGAGCAGGACATGAGCCCCACAACCCCCTGACACAGGCAAGGATGCCATGCCTGACACTTTTACTTATTGTTAAATCATTCCCTCAGTTTTCGCCCTCCTTATATGGCTAATCCCCGAAGTGTTTGGACTGAAGGTGAACATCACAGTTGTACCTCATTCAGCACGCACCCAACATTCACACACAACTGGAGGACAAACTGCAACAGCAAGTTTGACTGATTTACCCCGTGGCAAATCACTTGTCTCCTCCCCACTGACATCAATTCCCTCAACGGTGACATAGGGTTGCCAATTCTGGTAGGTTGTATCCCCTTTTTATAAGAAAATATTTTTATTTGTATTTTTTAATTTTACACATAAAACAAATCAACACAAAGTGGAAAGGATAACAGAAGACCCCCCCACCCCCCTCCCCCCACTACCAACTAATACACATGCCACACAGAAAGTATCCCCCCACCCACCCCAACCAGCAGCTGACGGTGACCAACTCTCTTTAAAGTAAAGCGTAAACAGACTCCATCCCTTATTGAACCCCTCCTGGTTTTATGAAGAGTGCAGGAGAGCAGGTGTGGAATACCTTCTGGAAAGAGAGAGAATACTTCCAGGAGTGGCATCTACCTCAAAGTTGGGTAAGCAAACCTTCAGGAATGGAAGATTGATCTCTGCTCTAAGCAAAAACCCAGGAGGGCGTTAAAAACTTTGTTGAAACTAAAATTTGAATCCTTTCATTTATTGTTGATGGGATAAATGGCTGTTTGTCATTCAAGGATTATCCAATTGGATAAGCAAAAGTCTGTTCCCTTTCTGATTGGGTGGCAGGCGATACATTCCCAGTTTGGACATACTGGGTGGCCAACGGCTGGAGTGAAGATAACCCCAAGATGCAGGAACTCCATCAAGTCCCACAGCCACACTGAGGCACAGGGTGGAGGGGCTGACCTCCACCCCACAGAACCCACCTGCGAGCAATCAGCGAGGCGAAGGCTAAAACATCCACCCCCCCCCCCCCCCGTCTGCTGCCTGACAGGCCCAATACCCCAAATATGGCCCCGAGGAGGCCTGGGCTCAAAGTCCAGGTGCAAGATTGCCAACATGCCGAAGAAAGCCCCAAAACTTCTCCAATTTCAGACAGGACTAGAACGTATGTACATGGTTGGCCCGGGCCCTCTGGTAGGATGTATTCCTGGCGATTTTATCACATGACCTCCTGTGTTCAAAGCCTCACCTCCACGCACACCAGCCGTTGGCCACCCAGTCTGTCCAAACTGGGAATGTATCGCCTGCCAACCAATCAGAAAGGGATCAGACTTTTGCTTATCCAATTGGATAATCCTTGAATGACAAACAGCCATTTATCCCATCAACAATAAATGAAAGGATTCAAATTTTAGTTTCAACAAAGTTTTTAACGCCCTCCTGGGTTTTTGCTTAGAGCAGAGATCAATCTTCCATTCCTGAAGGTTTGCTTACCCAACTTTGAGGTAGATGCCACTCCTGGAAGTATTCTCTCTCTTTCCAGAAGGTATTCCACACCTGCTCTCCTGCACTCTTCATGAAACCAGGATTGGTCCCCTGGCTGGGAGGGAAGGAGAGTGGGGGGTATGCCGGGCCATGAGGGTGCAGATTGTGGTTGAATACAATTCTGCTGCTGCTGATGGCCCACAGCGCCTCATGGATGCCCAGTCTGGAGTTGCAAGATCTGTTCTGAATTTATCCCATTTAGCACGGTGGTAATGCCACACAACACGATGGAGAGTATCCTCAATGTGAAGGCTCTATAAGGGCTGTGCGGTGGTCACGCCTGCCGATACTGTCATGGACAGATGGATCCGCAACAGGTACTTTGCTAGGACAAGGTCAAGATTTTCCTCTTAGTGGTTCTCTCACCATCTGCTGCAGACCCTGTCCAACAACTATATCCTTCAGGGAGACAGGATATTCCCAGGGATGGTGATAGAAGACATTGGGCTGGAGGCTATGATTTGGTGAATATGTCTATGTCAGATCAGAAAAATAGGAGTAGGCCATTCGGCCCTTCAAGCCTACTTCACCATTCAATAAAATCATGCCTGATTGGATTGTAGCCTTAATCTCACCTTTCTGCCAATCCATAACCCTCGAGTCCCTCGAAGATGAAAAACTTGTCCAACTCAGCCTTGAATATAGTCAACAACACAACCTCCGGTGCTTCTAGAGTAGTGAATTGGAAAAGATGACTGACTTCCTGAGAAAATAGATTCTGCTTCATCTTCATCTTAAATGGGAGACCCCTCATGTTTAGACTGTGACCCCTAGCTCTGGATTCCTCGACAAGAAGAAACATTGGGCTGGATTTTATGTTCCCCAGTGGACATGTTTCCCATGAGCGGCGACACGTAATGTAGGGAGGGCACCAATCCCATCGCTTTCCCATCCACGACAAGGCCACTGAATCGCGCCCTTAATTCCCAACGTTATACAAGGAACTCCAATTTCCTATCCGTCAGGGTGGAGTTTGAATGAATGTTCCTGATTTAACACTTTGCAAGTGGAATGGTTTTGAATGAGTTAAAATCTTTCCCGATGGACCCAGTCGTAACTCAGTCAAAACCCATTCAGAGTTAAAATCGGGCCCAATGTTTCTTTTAAAAAAAATAAATTTAGAGTACCAAATTCATTTTTTTCCAATTAAGGGGCAATTTAGCGTGGCCAATCCACCTACCCTGCACATCTTTTTGGGTTGTGGGGGTGAAACCCACGCAAACGTGGGGAGAATGTGCAGACTCCACATGGACAGTGACCCAGAGCCGTGATCGAACCTGGGACTTTGTCGCCGTGAGGCAGCAGTGCTAACCACTGCGCCACCGTGCTGCCCTGGGCCCAACGTTTCTTGATCAGTAATCCAGACCTCGTTAGTCCAGATATAAAATGGTAAAAGGAAAAATGGAAACCTTCAAATTACAGCTTGGGTATTTACTTGTGACACTAATAAAGATGACTATTATTATTATTATTGAATCCAGGAAACACATCTTCACATAAACAATAGTGAAAAATCTGGAACTTTCACCCCCAGTTGCTAGAGGAGGTTCAAATCAGACTTTAAAGACAAATAATGGATAGATTTTGATGTCAAGTGAAGTTACCGAGGGGTCAAAGCCAGAAAAATGGATTGGCGTGTGATCTAATTCAATAGCAGAGCAGATTGGAGGGGCTGAATGGCCTCCTCCTGTTCCAGTCCTTCTAGTTTAGCACCTCACCCATTCCACCACCAGAGGGGGCTTTAGTTCTATTTTATTTATGATGACCAGTAGAAATGAAGACCTGGGTTGAAGATCTGCCCTCTTTCCAAAGTAATTTTGGTCCCTTCCCATCCCCTTCAGCAGACCCTCGGGATTGAGGGTGAAGCTTCCATTTTGATGAGATGTGTGACGTGCAGGTTCGGCCACATTGAGGGGGGGGGGGGGGTTGGGGAGGCAGGTGGTGTTAGAAGGGTTGTGCAGATGAGGCGTTTGGAGGTTTCTGCACTCCCTCCGATGCCTCGACTTCGCCTCCACGTGTTCCCCGCAAAGGCTCTCGATGTGCACACTCCCTCCCTGAATTAACCCTCTCCATTACGGTTGGTCACAAGCCAGGGTCTCCTATGAGCGGGTGGGCGTGTATGATCTTCAGGATGGACATCCCTAAAGTGTTTCCACCGTCCTCCTGGGAGACTGGTGTGTGACTGAGATGTGAACAGAGCAGGAACCTGGTGCCAGGCAGTTGAACAACGTGTCCTATCCAGTAAAGCTGGTTTTGGGTAATTAGTGTCTTGACGCTATGCTTGTTGGCTGAGGGGAGGAAAGCACTGTCCAGCTTGGAGGTGATTTCAGGTGGCTGCTGCAGTCTGTACAAGTCCTCCAAGCATCAGGAGCACGGTGACCGCTCCTGCCTGGTAGACTGTGTTGGTTTGAGATCCTGGTCCTCAAATGCTCTTTTCCCCAGACGACTGAAGGCTGAGCTGATGCATGGGAGGCGATGGTGAATTTTGTTGTCTACGGCAGTGGAGGCTCCCAAGCTATGGAAAATCACAGAATTGTTCTGACGCACAAGGACCCCATTTGGCCAACCACTCACTGTGTGAAAAGGTTTTTTCTCACATCACATTTGCTTCTTTTGCCAATCACTTTAAATCTGTGGCCCTCTCGTTCTGGATCCTTTTCCAAACGGGGACATTTTCTCCCCGTCTACTCTGACCAGTCCCCTCATGATTTTGAACATCTCCATCAAATCTCCTCTTAACCTTCTTCTCTCAGACAAGAACAGTCCCAGCCTCTCCAATCTCTCCTCATCGCTGAAGTTTCTCATTCCCGGAACCATTCTTGTAAACCTTTCCTGCTCTCTCCCCAATGTGTTCACATCCTTCCCATAGTGTTGGCGTGCAGAACTCTGCACAATATCCCAGCTGAGGTCTACCTAGTGTCTGGTATAAGTTCAGCATAACCTCCTCGTTCTTGTACTCTCTGCCCCTATTAATAAAGCAGGAGGATACCAGAAATTTTTTTTTTTTTAAATATAAATTTAGATTACCCAATTATTTTTTTCAATTAAGGGGCAATTTAGCGTGTCCAATCCACCTACTCTGCACATTTTTGGGTTGTGGGGGCGAAACCCATGCAGACACGGGGAGAATGTGCAAACTCCACACGGACAGTGACCCAGAGCCGGGATCGAACCTGGGACCTCAGCGCCGTGAGGCCGTTGTGCTAACTACTAGGCCACCCAGATATTTTATTAACCGCTCTTTCCACCTGTCCTGCCACTTTCAGTGATTTCTACACATATACAACCAGGTCCCTCTGGACCTGCACCCCCCCCTTAAGGATTTTGGCCCTTATTTTATATTGTCTGACCACGTCCTTCTTATGAAGATGGATCTCCTCACACTTGTCTGCATTGAACTTAGCTGCCCATTCCACCAATTTGTCTATGTCCTTTTGAAGTTCTACAATGTCCTCTTCACAGAGTAGGAAGGATGGCCAACATTGTTAAGACTTCAGTGATGTGCTTATTTAAACACATAAATGAGGCATGATGGTAAAAGAGGCCAACAGATTTGCATCTGTGTGAAAAACTGTAACTCTCTGCAGAATGAATTTCATGGGAACAGACAGAATGACGGCGGCTCACAACTGGACATTTTGCTGCTAACACTTTGTTTTGGAACAGCGAGAGCCAGGCTCTCCCAAGGACGAATAAGGTGTGTGGGCCGCCAGATTGTTCATATGAATGAACTATGACCTGCAGCCTAAAACTTAGCAGGGACTTCTGAGATTCAACAGCGATATCCCTGGGCTCATCAATCGGAAGGCAGGACCCTGAATTTGGGAGCTCTCAGCGCACACCCTCCAGACTGAGCCTGGCCAAGTTCTCTCTACTGGGTAGTATTTTATCGTTCATGTTGCGAGTCATGAAACTTATGTAACTGTTTAAATAAGCACATAACTGAAGTCTTAAGTGGGTTAAATTAAAGATCCGACCGAGATCAATTAGTTGTGAGGACTGATTTGTCTGTTTTGTCAGTTGCCACCAGCAGAGGGCACCCCAGATGGGACACATCTAAATTTAGTGCAGTCAATCTGGTCCGGAGTTAAACATTTCAACCGCCCAGCCTGAGCCTGAATAAAGAGGGCAGGAACCCCACGTGATGGCCAGGATTAAGTGGGTGAAGGGAGCATAAAAATAAAGGACTGGGTAGCCGATTAGTTCTGTGGCCGTGTTCGAACTATGTTGCAGAAATATTGTTCGAGTAAAAGATTAGAGTGATTAACGGTTCACAGCAAGGGTAACCTCCAATAATCAGCCTTGGGGGGTGTTCAGCAAACCTCAAGTGCCTTGACGAGCAGAGACCGGACAGGAAGTTAGCGACACAGGTACCTGGGAAGGTGTTTGAAAGGATTAAGGAGAGACGCTCTCTTCTCTTCCACTCTGTGAATATCGACGCCGGACCCTCAGAACGGTCAATTACTGTTTGATTTGATTTATTATTGTCACATGTATTAGTATACAGTGAAAAGTATTGTTTCTTGCATGCTGTACAAACAATGCATACTGTACATAGGGAAGGAAGGAGAGACTGCATAATATAATGTTACAGTGATAGCAAGGTGTAGAGAAAAGATCAACTTAATACGAGGTAGGTCCATTCAAAAGTCTGATGGCAGTAGGGAAGAAGCTGTTCTTGAGTCGGTTGGTACGTGACCTCAAACTTTGGTATCTTTTTCCTGATGGAAGAAGGTGGAAGAGAGTATGTCCGGGGTGCGTGGGGCCCTTAATTATGCTGGCTGCCTTTCTGAGGCAGCGGGAATTGTAGATAGAGTCAATGGATGGGAGGCTGGTTTGCGTGATGGATTGTGCTACATTCACGACCTTTTGTATTTTCCTGCAGTCTAGGGCAGAGCAGGATCCATACCAAGCCATGATACAACCAGAAAGAATGCTTTCCATGGTGCATCTGTAGAAGTTGGTGAGAGTCGTAGCTGACATGACAAATTTCCTCAGTCTTCTGAGAAAGTAGAGTCGTTGGTGGGCTTTCTTAACTATAGTGTCGGCATGGGGGGACCAGGACAGACTGTTGGTGATCTGTATACGTAAAAACTTGAAGCTCACGACCCTTTCTACTTCGTTCCCATTGATATAGACAGGAGCATGTTCTCCACTACGCTTCCTAAAGTCGATGATAATCTCCTACATTTTGTTGACATTGAGGGAGAGATTATTGTCATCGCACCAGTTCACCAGATTCTCTGTCTCATTCCTATACTCTGTCTCGTCATTGTTTGAGATCTGACCCACTACAGTGGTGTCATCAGCAAATTTGAGAATCGAGTTGGAGGGGAATTTGGCCGCACAGTCATAGGTGTACAAGGAGTATAGTAGGGAGCTGAGGACACAGCCTTGTGGGGCACCGGTGTTGAGGGGATCCAGTCGCAGAGGGAGGAGCCGAGGCCAAGGCCACAGCATTGCGTTGATTAACTGAGTTCTGTGAAATGGCTGAATTTCAGCCAGAATGGGAAGCTCAGGGAATATCTAAACTGTGAATTTCCCAAGTGGATAGACAATTTGGGGAGAAAATTAAAGGTCTTGGGACCCGTCGGACAGTGACAGAGGGCAGAAGCCCACCCAGAGTTTGGAAAACGTGTGTCCAAATGTGAGACAGCTATAGCAATACTTATCTACATGCAAAAGTTAAAAGAAATGGAGATAGAAATGTTAAAACAAAAGTTGAAAGCTGCGAGATCCCTTTAATTACAGAGGCACGAAAGAATCAGGTGAATTTGGTACATGCGAGCCAATTCCAAACAGAAACTGAGAAAGCTTATGTGGAAAAGGAGCAAGCTGTTAGTGAGAAAAGCTCAACCCAGTATTATGGGCCAGGGTTTAGAGAACCCCAAAGTGTATCATGGAGTTCACCTGACCCACAACTTTTAATAGATTGTGGTATGGGGAGCACACGGCCCACTCTACAGGTGTGGTACAGCAGAAATGGAAAAGTATTTTTTAAAGAAAAACAATGTTAATTCTATGAACTTAAGTTAACCTTTTTAAAGCATACAGTGAACATCTTAGCAACCATTAATTCAAATACAACCCCCAAAGACTACAACACTAAGTAATCCTTAATAACTTCCCAAACAACATCCAGAAGACAAAAGAAACACCTTTCAACATAAGCACATTAGGTTTACATTCACTACTGAGAACATTTATAATTCTGAATTCACCAAATGATCAAGAGATAGTCTTTTCATGGCAGAGAGATCAACAGTGCACCTGCTCTGTCTGGCTTCAGCTCCAACACTGAAAACAAAACTAAAGCACACCCTGCAGCAAACAGCCTAAAACGAAAGTAAAAAGCTGACAGACAGCCCAGCTCCACCCATACTCTGACAGCACTGATAAACACTCATTTCTTAAAGGTACTCTCACTACAGATATTTATATTCACACCCATTCATAAACACCCATTTCTTAAAGGTACTTTCACTACAGATATTTATATACACACTCATTTATAAACACCCATTTCTTAAAAGTACTCTCACATGACGCCAGAGAAATTAAAAGTTTGAATCAGAGATGTGCCAATTCACAAGTAACCGTAAAAGTATTGCATCAAACGAGTAAACCCTTTCAACATCAAACCACTGACCACAAATGGCAGCACGAGAAAAATAAAGTGAAGTGGCAACTCCGAGTTCTGGAGAGCTGTGATGTGCACCTTTGGAGTTGTCGGATAAAACAGCTGTGGTAGATTGGGGTGGACTGGACGAAGCCGCACAAGAATACGGCAAAGGGAAGGAAGTCGAGAGGTCTCCGCTAACCGTCTGTGGGCACTAATGCTCCAAGGCTGTGACACTACAGTTTAGAGAATCGGAACATCTACCTTCCACACGGACAATCCCAGTTACAAAGCAGCACATGTTGGATCTTGATAGCGGACGATCCCAAGAAACCTTTCGTGCTAAATCAAAAGGGGGGGGGGGGGGGGGAGCCAGGGGCACCAAGGCTCGGATCAGGGAGGCCGGGCTCTACCCCCACCCTTTTTTTAAAAATGTTTTTGTTTGAGGCACAGAAAGCAGATGAGGATTTGAAACAGATCAGGGATGGAATGTTTCCAGCATCTTTTAAAAATGGAAAGCTAGCACAGAGATAAAGGACGGTCTGATCCTTAAGGACAGAAGGTCTCGGATTTGGATTTGTTTATTGTCACGTGTACCGAGGTACAGTGAAAAGTATTTTTCTGCAAGCAGCTCAACAGATCATTCAGTACATGAAAAGAAAACGAAATAAGAGAAAATACATAATAGGGCAACACATGGTATACAATGTAACTACATAACACCGGCATCGGGTGAAGCATACAGGGTGTAGTGTTAATGAGGTCAGTCCATAAGAGGGTCGTTTAGGAGTCTGGTGACAGTGGGGAAGAAGCTGTTTTTGAGTCTGTTCGTGCGTGTTCTCAGACTTCTGAATCTCCTGCCCGATGGAAGAAGTTGGAAGAGTGAGTAAGCCGGGTGGGAGGGGTCTTTGATTATGCTGCCCGCACAGATCTATGGTGCAAACAGACTTTGTGGGCCCCTTGCCACCATATAAGGGGGGGGAGGGTTACAGATACATTCTGGTCATCATTGATACCTTTAGTAAATGGACTGGTGCATTCCCTACCAGGCCGCACACGACAGAGGTAAGAGCCGATATGTTGGTACAGAAGGTGTTCACTAGATAGGGACTCCCCCGGAACATTGAATCAGACAAAGGAACTAATGTCCCTGCTCAGGTGATGCAGAATGGGATGACCCCATTGGGACTAAAACAGAACTTCCACATAGTCTATCCCTCACAGTCCAGCAGTGTAATGGAAAGGATGAAACTAACTTTGTAAAACATGATACAGAGAACAAAATAGCTGTACTTGGAATGCCGTTCTGCCCTTCGTCCCAAAGGTAGCACGTGAGACCGTATCTCGCTCAGGAGGTTTCACTCCCCATGTCCTGGTGACAGGCGTCCCATGGGGGGGGGGGGGGGGGGGGGGGGGGGGGGGGGGGGGGGGGGGGGGGGGGGGGGGGGGGACCCTTGTTGG
Organism: Scyliorhinus canicula; assembly: GCF_902713615.1. NCBI lineage: Eukaryota > Metazoa > Chordata > Chondrichthyes > Carcharhiniformes > Scyliorhinidae > Scyliorhinus > Scyliorhinus canicula. Next base: position 5,151,263 of record NC_052154.1, on the reverse strand, counting down.
GATCAGATGTGTCATCAAGCCAGAATTGACAGCTGTCCGTCGCGAATTAGCTGCACAACAATTGAGGAATACTATCCAAGCCGCTCATATAGCCACTGCAGTTAAAGTGGGACAGAAGAAGGGCAGTGAAGCAGATTAAGTAAGGTCAAGCCTGCGATGTGTGAGATTGGGAATAAAGTCATGCTCCAAATTCATCAACCTGGAACATTTTTCTCCCCTAAATGTAGTGGGCCACTTTCTGTAGTAGACAAATCAGGTCCCTCGGTGTACAAAGTCTTGTTAGACGCTGGTAAAACCAGATGGTTACATGTAAACCAGTTAAAGCTATTTAACTCTCAGGGCAATTACCAGCACCATGTGTTGGTAGATGTGGGTGAGGGAGATGTAGTTCCACTTTCCGATCCTCCCCTAGTAGAGAATGGAGGGTCTGCAGGCACTACGGTTAATCAGGTGACAGGCTTGCCAAAAGGCAAAATCTCAAAGGAGATACCCCAGGTTGAGAAAGAAAAAGAGGGAACAGGGAGCCGATTAGTCCGACAGGATCCCAGTGAAGGAGACATTTTGGCCGATTGGCTAGCAAGATGAAAACTGTAAACAAGAGCATCAACAATCTTGATCTCAATAATAGGTACGAAAAGATGGACTGGGAAACATACTTGGTGATTATGAATGTCGTGACTCACGGGACTGGTGGAGCAATAGCATTGACGGAGATAACCATTGATGGAAATTACGTCACAATATCCGGGTCTCGGGAAGCAGTAACCGAGTAAACATCAGTGGTTAGAGGCCATCAAATCCATAGACCATTACAGACACAGCATATGAAAGTCAACAAACCTGGCAAAGTTCTTACTTGGTGTTCTAATGTAGACGTAGATACAACCATTAAGGTCCCATTAAATAGAAAACTGTAGAAATTGTCCTTTCGAATTTCCCGAACTCATGCCCATGGAATGGTCAGAACAGCTAATTATCTCAGCTAACACCTGGACCAGGTGCCTGCTTTGGTCATCAGAGGTTTAATATGGATGGGCTGACCCTAAAGCTAATAGGAAAAGCAGGACCGGACTTTAGAAAATGTTCCCACAGGTCCGGTATGCGATCACAATAGTGTTTATAAAGTGGGATGGGTTTTCAGAACCAACAACGTCCCAGACCATAGTCCACACAACCTCACTTTCTACAACCCCTGCCCCACCCGCTGAATGTCTATAAATGGTGTTGTCTTGAGGGATATTGGGAAAACACTGGATGATAATATACACCATGAAGCAGTACCAGTAGTTTTAAATATTGCAAGAACAGGATGCCCGGATTGGTGTCCAGCCCAGATCAAGAGGTTATACAACCGACAGACTAAAATATTTGTTCGGCCAAGGAGTCGGGGATGATGGGAAAAGAGAGTATTAGAAAGAGGGATCTGGTAAATGATGCGGCAACCTTGCAGGGTACAGGAATGACCACTGTTCACACTTTGGATTTACAAAATCTGGATGAAAAATTGAGAGTTTTGTTTCGTTTTGTTAACACTTTGTTTTGGAACAGCGAGAGCAAGGCTCTCTCAAGGACGAATATGGCCCGTGGGCACCGGATTTGTTTATATGAATGAACTATAAACTACAAGCTAATACATTATCAACTAGCAGGGACTTCTGAGATTCAACAGCGATATCTCTGGGCTCATCAATCGTAAGACAGGACCCTGAATTTGGAGGCTCACAGCGCACACCCTCCAGAGTAAACCTGGCCAAGTTCTCTCTACTGGGTAGTATTTTATAGTTCATGTTGTGAGTCATGAAACTTACTGTTTAAATAAACACATAACTGAAGTCTTAAGTGAGTTAAATAAAAGATCCGAGATCAGCACGGTAGCATTGTGGGGCAGCACGGTAGCATTGTGGATAGCACAATTGCTTCACAGCTCCAGGGTCCCAGGTTTGATTCCGGCTTGGGTCACTGTCTGTGCGGAGTCTGCACATCCTCCCCGTGTGTGCGTGGGTTTCCTCCGGGTGCTCTGGTTTCCCCCCACAGCCCAAAGATGTGCAGGTTAGGTGGATTGGCCATGATAAATTGCCCTTAGTGTCCAAAATTGCCCTTAGTGTTGGGTGGGGTTACTGGGTTATGGGGATAGGGTGGAGGTGTTGACCTTGGGTAGGGTGCTCTTTCCAAGAGCCGGTGCAGACTCGATGGGCCGAATGGCCTCCTTCTGCACTGTAAATTCTATGATAATCTATGATAATCAATTAGTTGTGAGGACTGATTTGTCTGTTTTGTCAGTTGCCACCAGCAGAGGGCACCCCAGATGGGACACATCTAAATTTAGTGCAGTCAATCTGGTCCGGAGTTAAACATTTCAACCGCCCAGCCTGAGCCTGAATAAAGAGGGCAGGAACCCCACGTGATGGCCAGGATTAAGTGGGTGAAGGGAGCATAAAAATAAAGGACTGGGTAGCTGATTAGTTCTGTGGCCGTGTTCGAACTATGTTGCAGAAATATTGAGAAATAGAGAACCTAGTGGAGTGGTGTAACGACAACAATCTCTCCCTCAATGCCGGCAAAACTAAAGAGCTGGTCATTGACCAGGAAGCAAAGTACTGTACACACCCCTGTCAGCATCAATGGGGCCGAGGTGGAGATGGTTAGCAGTTTCAAATTCCTAGGGGTGCACATCTCCAAAAATCTGTCCTGGTCCACCCACGTCGACGCTATCACCAAGAAAGCACAACAGCGCCTATACTGCCTCAGGAGACTAAGGAAATTCGGCATGTCCACATTAACCCTTACCAACTTTTACAGATGCACTATAGAAAGCATCCTATTGGGCTGTATCACAGCCTGGTATGGCAACTGCTCGGCCCAGGACCACAAGGAACTTCAGAGAGTCGTGAATACCGCCCAGTCCATCACACAAACCTGCCTCCCACCCATGGACTCCATCTACACCTCCCGCTGCCGGGGGAAAGCGGGCAGCATAATCAACGATCCCTCCCACCCGGCTTACTCACTTTTCCAACTTCTTCCATCGGGCAGGAGATTCAGAAGTCTGAGAACACGTACGAACAGACTCAAAAACAGCTTCTTCCCCACTGTCACCAGACTCCTAAATGACCCTCTTATTGACTGACCTCATTAACACTACACCCTGTATGCTTCATCCAATGCCAATGCTTATGTAGTTACATTGTTTATCTTGTGTAGCCCTATTATGTATTTTCTTGAATTTTGTTTAATTCCCTTTTCTTCCCATGTATTGAATGATCTGTTGAGCTGCTTGCAGAAAAATACTTTTCGCTGTACCTCGGTACACGTGACAATAAACAAATCCAATCCAATCCAATTGTTCGAGTATAAGATTAGAGTGTACCTGCCTGCCAATATTGTTTGTCTTCCCCCAACTTCAGTTCTCTCCTATATCAAAGTACAATTAGAGTTGCAAAGGTAGGTAGGGAGATTGACACAGATATACGAGCAGTAGTGATTGAGACATAGAGAGATGGAAGTTAGGCTGTTCTTTTGGATAATAGTTAAAAGCTCAACCGTGAAGTGCTTCAAAATCTTAACCCTTTTAACCATCTGTCACTCTCACCTTATGATGTTCAGTGTTGGACAAATTCACAATAGCTTATTTTTGTTAACAAGGAAACACAGAAAATAGGAGCAGGCGGAGGCCATTCAGCCCTTCACATCTACTCCGCCTATAGGTTTCTATGAGATCCCCCTCATTCTTCTAAACTCCAGCAGATACAATCCTAACCGATTCAATCTTGCCTCAAACATCATACCTCATACATTTGGGGCCACTGCTGTTTGTCATTTTTATAAATGACCTGGAAGAGGGTGTAGAAGGATGGGTTAGTAAATTTGCAGATGACACAAAGGTCAGTGGAGTTGTGGATAGTGCTGAAGGATGTTATAGGATACAGAGGGACATAGATAAGCTGCAGAGCTGGGCTGAGAGGTGGCAGATGGAGTTTAATGCGGAAAAGTGTGAGGTGGTTCACTTTGGAAGGAGTAACAGGAATGCAGAGTACTGGGCTAATGGCAAGATTCTTGGTAGTGTAGATGAACAGAGAGATCTCGGCATCCAGGTACATAAATCCCTGAAAGTTGCCACCCAGGTTAATAGGGCTGTTAAGAAGGCATATGGTGTGCTAGCCTTTATAAGCAGGGGGATTGAGTTTCGGAACCACAAGGTCATGCTGCAGCTGTACATAACTCTGGTGCGGCCGCACCTGGAGTATTGCGTGCAGTTCTGGTCACCACATTATAGGAAGGATGTGGAAGCTTTGGAAAGGGTTCAGAGGAGATTTACTAGGATGTTGCCTGGTATGGAGGGAAGGTCTTACGAGGAAAGGCTCAGGGAATTGAGGTTGTTTTCGTTAGAGAGGAGAAGGCTGAGAGGTGACTTAATAGAGACATATAAGATAGTCAGAGGGTTAGATAGGGTGGACAGTGAAAGTCTTTTTCCTCGGATGGTGATGACCAACACGAGGGGACATAGCTTTAAATTGAGGGGTGGTAGATATAGGACAGATATCAGAGGCAGTTTCTTTACTCAGAGAGTAGTAGGGGTGTGGAACGCCCTGCCTGCAACAGTAGTAGACTCGCCAACTTTAAGGGCATTTAAGTGGTCACTGGATAGACATATGGATGAAAATGTAATAGTGTAGGTCAGATAGGCTTCAGATGGTTTCACAGGTCGGCGCAACATCGAGGGCCGAAGGGCCCGTACTGCGCTGTAGTGTTCTACGTTCTATGTTCTACATCAGTCCCACCTCAGAGACCTGGGCACATTACCCTGTTTACACCCCCAGTACACCATCGAGGGCATGCTGCATTGGCACAGGTGCCAGCTCCTGAGAACTGAGGCCCACTCTGCCCTCCTAAGGCAAGAGAGACCTCTGCTGCTGAATCTTGTTCAATAACTCGTTCTCTCTGCCCGATCTGCTCATACTATGCTGAATGTCACAGGAAATGACAATGTTCACAGCATCTTGAGCGATGGGCTGGCTGGCTCCTGCAACCTTGCAGCCCGACAGCTGCTGAACTGAGCTCACGTTTCAAACCCCAGAACTTTCCGAACTTGCCGAGAAGTTTGAATGAGAATTAAAAGTTTGCAGCTGCAAAAGTTTTGCATGAAACACAAGAGTTTCCCGTTTTGCAGCGGATTTAAATGTGGAAATTGAACTTTGCGAAATTCTTCAGACTTTTTTGTCTGCAAAGCTATTTTACAAAGTTCGTCGTGAAGATTTTTGCAGAACTTTCATAACTTTTGCAGAACAGAATTTGCTGCAAAAAATAATGTGATGCACTAGCTGCTCTCTGCGATTGATTATCTCCGAAGATTTTTGGAAAGAAGGGTTTTTTTCATAGCTTTTTTTATTCATTGGCAAAACTTTTGCAAAGTTTCTCTTTTACAAAAGGCTTTGTTGCAAAGTTTCAAGAACTTTTTTTTCTACATTATTTTTGGATGCAAAGTTGAAAAACAATTGCCCGGGGTTTTGAGAATCTCTCTCATTGTGTTGGTTCATTTTATTTCCTGTCTGTCCGGAGGATTTTCTCTCTCTCGCTGCAGTGGCCCCATTGTCTCAGATTGGAGGATCCCAAGTTTCCGCAAACTTACTGATTTCCGTTTCCCGCTGAAGCTCCCCCCTTTTTTTTCAAAAAAAGTGCTTATATTTTACCCTAAAAAAAAACAGAACCCTGAAATAGTTAATTTCCTTTCCCTCGACCCACACCTCCTTCCCCCCTCTCTCCCTCCCTCCCTCCCTCCTCCACATCTGCTGCAGCCATGGGGGAGTCAGAGGTGTCGGAAGCTGCTGCATCGCCCTCGCGGGGACTGAGCGCTCTCATCCCGGATAAAACTTTCCTAACTTCCCGGAAAGGGTTGCTGTTGGCAGCTGAGCTGGTAAGTCCTGTGCAATTGCTGTAATCTGCATCATTCTGCTGTAATTGCATTTTCACTGACCATATCAAAACAAAACACACTGAGCACCGAGATTATTTTGGCAGGAGCCAGAGCTGAATATCTTTTGACAGCAAGACATTGAAAGGGGTGGGGTGGGGTATCTGCTTGGGCTGGGGCCAGGCTTCATATATAAAGAGAGCTCCATTTACTAATAATCTTTATTATTGTCACAAGTAGCTTTACGTTAACACTGCAATTAAGTTACTGTGAAAATCCCCTAGTCGCCACATTCCGGCGCCTGTTCGGGTACACAGAGGGAGAATTCAGAATGTCCAATTCACCTAACAAGCACGTCTTTCAGACCTTGTGGGAGGAAACCGGAGCGCCCGGAGGAAACCCACGCAGACACGGGGAGAACGTGCAGACAGTCACAGACAGTGACCCAAGCCGGGAATCGAACCTGGGACCCCGGCGCTGTGAAGCAACAAAGCTAACCATTGTGCTGCCGTGCCGCCCAGTTTGACTCAACACCAAAAAATGCCAATCCCCCCCCCTCACGTCTGAGCATGGATGGGCTGTCCTCGTCGGGCTGTTGTTCCACAGAGGGCATCGCAAGCCTGTCCTCCCAACCCTGGGCAGGGACGCACGCGGAACGCTCCCTTTCCCCCACCTGGGGAACCGGGACAATTGTAACTCCAAGACCCCCCACCACCATAGAACCACTGCCCCAGTTCAGATCAGCCAGAGGAGAGATGCAAAGGGGGTGCGGGAACACTGGAAGATTGCTTGATCATACAGAATGTGAACACTGCTAAAAAAGAGACAGGTTGCTGAAGCTTTTGATCCTGCCCTTATCCGGACAAATACAAGAATGCCAAATTTCAAACAGTCACAACAATTTACACGTGCCATTGCGATCCCAGGTGTATCCTGATTGGTTGATTGAATCAAACAGCATTTCCCTTCGGTTGTTTGTATTGGGTAGAGTACAGACCGAGAGGCTGGGACTAATCGGGTAGCTCTTTCAAAGAGCTAGCACAGACACAATAGGCTGAATTGTCTCCTTCTGTGCTGCAAGATCCTATAACTAACCAGGTGCAGAGTGAGGGCTGGGGAGGGTTGTGACTTTGATTGACAACTCTAAGGACAATGTTCACTGACTGATTTCACTCGCCAGCGACCTGTGCGCCCTCAGCCCGTTCTCACTCCGCTTTCTCTCGTCTCAGGTTCTGAGCTTCATCATTTTCATTTGTTATTTGGCATCACCCATGGCAGCTTTCATGACCGCTCCACTCATCGAGTTCCTGCTGGCCCTTTGCGCCTATTACGTGTATGTGACAAAATACATCGACTATTTCCCAGGCTTCCATGGCCCATTGATCGTAAGTAAGACATCTCTGTAGCCCTAGATGTACAACGTTGGTCAGTCACTGCTAGCATTAGGTAACGGCACAGTTCGCATCTGAACCCTCCGCGTTGGGACACGTTCTACATGACAGCTTGGCTCAGCCAATACCACTCCCGTCTCGGAATAGGTTCAAATCCTCTCTCCGGAATGCAGAATAGGGACAGGAGGGAGAGGCCATTCTATCAGTGAGATCATGACTGTTCTTAACTCCCATTCACCCACCTTGCTTCCATTTTTTTAAATTTAGAGTGCCCAATTCATTTTTTCTAATTAAGGGGCAATTTAGCGTGGCCAATCCACCTACTCTGCACATTTTTGGGTTGTGGGGGCGAAACCCACGCAGACACGGGGAGAATCTGCAAACTCCACAGGGACAGTGACCCAGAGCCGGGATTGAACCTCAACACCGTGAGGCAGCAGGGCTAACCCACTGTGCCACCGTGCTGCCCTCCACCTGGCTTCCATAACTCTTGATGTGTCCACCTAATGGAAAACCGGCAGGTTGAGTTCTGAAACGTCCAGTTGATCGCCAGCCTTAATGTTTTTTTGGGGGGGGGGGGGGGAAGTTCCAGATTTCCCCTTCCCCTGACATCACCCCAGGAACGGCCTGGCTCTCAGTTTCAGGTCCAGCCCCTTTGCTCTGGACTCCCCCCACAGGAAGAAATAGTTTCGATCTATCGACCCGATCAAATCCTTGGATCATCTCAAACACCTCGATTAGATCATCCCCTAATCCCCCAAGAATCTTGAAAAGGTCAATGGGTTCAGTTCCCAGTCCAGAGACTTGTGCAGATGGTGTGGACTGACACTCCCAGCGCAGTACCGAGGGAGGGCAGCACTCCTGGAGGTACTGTCTTTCGGAGAGATGTTCAAATCATGGCCCTGTTTGAGCCTCACTGTTTGGACCAACAAGGGAGTTCTCTCATGTGTCTTAGCCACGATTTATCCTTTCACCCAGTTTAAAACAGATTACCTGGTCATTATCACATTGCTGTGTGTGGGAGCTTGCTGTGCACAAATTAGCTTTTGCGTTTCCTACATTATGACGAGGACTGCATTTCAAAAATTACTTTAATGGCTGTGAAGTTCTTTGCAACATCCTGAGAGTGTGAAAGTACAGAAATATTGTCTCCATCGTCATTGTAACAGGCCAGGGCGGCACGGTGACCAAGTGGTTAGCTCTGCTGCCTCACAGCGTCAGGGACCCGGGTTCGATTCCTGGCCTCGGGTCACTGTCTGTGTGGAGTTTGTACTTTCTCCCCATGTCTGCCCGAGTTTCCTCCGGGTGCTCCGGTTTCCTCCCACAGTCCAAAGATGTGCAGGTTAGGTGGATTGGCCATGCTAAATTGCCCTATCGTGTCTAAAGGTGAGGTGTGGTAACAGGGATAGGGTGGGGGAGTGGGCCTGGGTAGGCTCTTTCAGAGGGTCGGTGCAGACTCGTTGGGCTGAATGGCCTTCTGCACTGTAGGGATCTATGATTCTTCGATGATTCTATTCCAGACCTTCCACATTCACTGCACTACCTTAACATGCTCTTCCCTGTGACCCCCGGTTTAATTCCTGGCACTAACTGTCGTAGTAAATTCATTTGTCAAATTTTTCTAACTCTGTTTTCATGTGCAATTTCCTTAAACATACTTCAATTATTTTATTTTGCAAAAAAAAACCCTTCAGGATTTCCTGCGATGCGTAACTGCTGCTGTCGTTTTCTTTGCGATCTCGATTTACGCCATTACAAAGAACTCAGCATCTTCGAAAACAGCTGGAGTGAGTATCTTCACCTCTTGAGTTAGACTCAGATTAGATTTTATCTTCACCCACTATGGTCTCAAATAGGTAATACCTTACTGTGTTCCTTTTACTAATAAAAGGTCTTTGGTTTCGTTGCAACTGTTGTGTTTGCCTTCGATTTCTACTACATCTGCAACCACCTGATCAGCCTCATCAATCCCCAGGATCTGCCCACCCACACTGCAACCATCAAAAAATCCACAGGTAAGGAAAGAGCAAATGCACCTCCTCATCGTTAGTTCCCCCTCCTACCTCTTAGTGCAACCCGACAGCTTCCACGTAGCTAAGTCCCTTTAACAAAGTAAAACATCTCACGGTGCCCCAGAGGTGTGATTATCAAACAAATGTTGATACTAAGCCACAACAGGGGTTTGGTGCCCTTGAGCTTGATCAAGCTTTGAGAGGATGCGAGCACAGTGGAGGAGTTTCAGGAAGGACTTCCAGAGCTGAGGACAAACGTCAGGAACGTCAGGAATTCCTATGGAATTCCTTGCCCAGTGAAGCAGTTGAGGCTCCTTCATTACATGTTTTTAAGGTAAAGATAGATAGTTTTTTGAAGAATAAAGGGATTAAGGGTTATGGTGTTCGGGCCGGAAAGTGGAGCTGAGTCCACAAAAGATCAGCCATGATCTCATTGAATGGCGGAGCAGGCTCGAGGGGCCAGATGGCCTACTCCTGCTCCTAGTTCTTATGTTCTTATGTCAGCTGAAGGCATAGCTGCCAACTGTGCAGAAATTTAAAAACTGGAGTACGTCTAAGAAGCCAGAATTGGAGGAGTGCAGATATGCCGGAGGATAATAATAATCTTTATTCGTGTCACAAGTAGGCTTACATTAACACTGCAGTGAAGTTACTGTGAAAAGCCCCTAGTCACTACACTCCGGCGTCTGTTCGGGTACACGGAGGGAGAATTCAGAATGTCCAATTCAACTAACAGCACGTCTTTCGGGACTTGTGGGAGGAAACCGGAGCACCCGGAGGGAGCCCAGGCAGACACGGGGAGAACGTGCTGACTCAACACAGACAGTGACCCAAGCCGGGAATCGAACCCTGGAGCTGTGGAGCAACAGTGCACAGTGGTTCGTGAGTGTTGTTGGAAGTGCACTCATCCAGGCAAGAGTACTCCATCACGTCTAAATTAGTGGACAAGCTTTGGGGAGTCAAACGTCCCAGGCTCTGACCTGCTCTCATAGCCGCTGTACTTACATGGCTAGTCGAGTTCAGTTTCTGATCAATAATCACACCTACAGCTGTAGGAGATTCGATAATGGTAATGCAGTTGATCATCTTTGGAAGATGGTTAGATTTTCTCTTGTTAGAGATGCTCATTAACAAGGGCGGTAAGATAGCACAGTGGTTAGCACTGCTGCCTCACGGCACCAAGGACCGGGGTTCGATCCCGGCCCCTGGTCACTATCTGTGTGGAATTTGCACATTCTCTCCGTGTCTGCGTGGGTTTCACCCCCACAACCCAAAGATGTGCAGGCTAGGTGGATTGGCCACGCTAAATTGCCCCTTAATTGGAAAAAATGAATTGGGTACTCTAAATTTATCATGTGGTTCAAATGTTATTTGCCACCTACCAGCCCAATATTGCCGAGGTTATGTTGTTGGATTCAGTCACAAACATTTAGACGTTTTAAGTTTCGCTCCAGAGACCCCCAAGTGTGATTTTTATCAATGACTTGGAGGAGGGGGCTGAAGGGTGGGTCAGTAAATTTGCTGATGACACCAAGATTGGTGGGAGTAGTGGATGAGGTGGAGGGCTGTTGTAGGCTGCAAAGAGACATTGATAGGATGCACAGCTGGGCTGAAAAATGGCAGATGGGGTTTAACCCTGATAAGTGCGAGGTGATTCATTTTGGTAGAAAAAATTTGAATGCGGATTACAGGGTAAACGGCAGGGTTCTGAGGAATGTGGAGGAACAGAGAGATCTTGGGGTTCATGTCCATAGATCTCGCAAGGTTGCCACTCAAGTGGATAGAGCCGTGAAGAAGGCCTCTAGTGTGTTAGCGTTTATTAACAGGGGGCTTGAGTTTAAGAGCCGCGGGGTTATGCTGCAACTGTACATGACCCTGGTAAGACCACATTTGGAGTATTGTGTGCAGTTCTGGTCACCTCACTATAGGAAGGATGTGGAAGCATTGGAAAAGGTGCAAAGGAGATTTACCAGGATGCTGCCTGGTTTGCAGGATAGGTCTTATGAGGAAAGATTGAGGGAGCTAGGGCTTTTCTCTTTGGAGCGGAGGAGGATGAGGGGTGACTTAATAGAGGTTTATAAGATGATGAGGGGGATAGATAGAGTGGACGTTCAGAGACTATTTCCTCGGGTGGATGTAGCTGTTACAAGGGGGCATAACTATAAGGTTCAGGGTGGGAGATATAGGAGTGATGTCCGAGGTAGGTTCTTTTACTCAGAGCGTGGTTAGGGTGTGGAATGGACTGCCTACTGTGATAGTGGAGTCGGACACTTGAGGAACCTTCAAGCGGTTATTGGATAGGCACATGGAGCACACCAGAATGACAGGGAGTGGGATAGTTTGATCTTGGTTTCGGACAAAGCTCGGCACAACATTGAGGGCCGAAGGGCCTGTTCTGTGCTGTACTATTCTATGTTCTATCTAACCCAGTGCGGTCCTGAAGGAATGCTGCACTGTCAGAGGCACTGTCTTTCAAAATGAGACATTGAGTCAAAGTCCCGACTGCCTTCCAACAGATGCAAGAGATGCCGCGGTTTTATTACTCGAGAGAACAGTAGAGTGCTGAAAGGATAGACGGCAGGGCATGGTTTTAAAATCTGACCAGAAAGACGGAACCCCTGTCAGTGCAGGGCTCCCTCAGTGCTGCCATGGGAGAATCACAGCAGAGTTCACATCTCCAGATCAGGACCTGGTCCTACGATTTCCTCACTCACTAACTGACCGTCCCAAACTCTTACAAGGTAGAATGAATTAAGCATTTTCCTTAATGTTTCTAACCGTTGTTTCTTTCCCTGTCTCTCAAGGTGAAGAGGAAGTGGCAGATTCTGATTCCGAATGAAGCACGGTGTAAAGAAGGTGAAGAACTTTACACAGTGCTTTTCAGCTAGCCACCCATTCATTTCTTTGTATTAAATTTGAAGCACTTTTGCACTGGCCTGTATTAATGCTTTGTGATGTAAGCTCAACACCGCTTTGTAAAAGAAGAGACAGAGAGAGAGAGATCCCACCCACAGTGAACGCAGGCCAGGTATTTATCCCAAAGCAAAAATACTGTGGATGCTGAACTAAAAATAGTTAACGGCGAGCCCAATATGACTTCTTCCATCATATTAGACTCGAAATGTTAACTCTGTTTCTCTCTCCACAGGTGCCTCCAACCCACTGAGTTTTTCGAGCATTCTCTGCTTTTATTTCCAATCTCCGAGGTACTTGGGTTTCGTTTTACAGTCAGTGCGGCTGAGAATTAAAATGACAGCCCAACGTCAACTTCCCCTTTTGGACTTGCCGCCCCCATCTCATTTCCCTGCCTCCGCGCTTCCTAAAGAAACCTGTTCCATCTCGTGAAGTTTTCCCAGTTCCTCATGAAAGGTCGTCGACCTGAAAAGTCAACTTTGCTCTCGACTCCAGAGCTTTGACCGCGACCTTTGCGCTGTCGGATCGATCGCTGTGGGACATTCCCGCCGCCTGCTCCCGGAGTTCAAGAACCTGCGCTCCCCAACCCAGCATCCTGCATTTTGATCCTTTCCCCGCGGAGTTTTACTCCCGCTGCACAGACCCCTTTTCGACGGGAACCAAGCTCTCTTCGCACCTGGGAAGCGGACCGTTATCCCATTTTTAAACAGGGAACGTTCTCGTTAAATTGTTGATCGAATGTCAATGCAAATTTCACTCCCGTCTCCAGACCTGCTCTCTATCTGAGTCTACGCAACTTTGAACAAATCACGCAAAAAGCAAAATATTGTGAATATACAATCACCTGCCTTTGGTATAGCACACTTAACATAGTCAAAGATCCCAAGATTCTTTATGGCAATATGCTAAAAACATGACACTGAGTCACCTGGACAGACACTAGGACAGGTGACCAGAACCTCGCACAAAGAGGGAATTTGAAGATGCCGCATGAAGGAGGATGGAGATTTGGAGAGGAACAGGAAGGGAACTCCAGGTGAGGCATACATTTTATTGCCACACGTCCTCCCCACCCCACACCCTGCCCCTGTTGAGTCCCACAGTTTGCTCTCTTCAAGAAGGTAGAAAGGACCTGCATTTATTTGGCATCTCTCTCCACCTCAGCATGGTTTAAAGCTAATGAGGTATTTTTTTTGACATGTAGTCACTGTTGTAATATTGGAAACATGACAATCAGTTTGTGCACAGCAAGATCACATCAATTGTAAAGTGATAAAATGACTGAATAAACCATTTTTCAAAAATTATGATTGTTCTGGGATAGATATTGGCGAGAACACCCAGGCAAACTACCCTGGCTCTGCTTCAAAGGAGCAGTTGTGGGATCTTTTTTATCTACCTGCGAGAGGGCCCGAATTTAGCATCAGATCAGATATACAGCACCTGGCAATGTAATAAATCATCACTACTGACCCTCTGACAATTCAGCATTCCTTTAGCACTGACCTTCTGACAGTGCAGCACTCCCTCAGTACTGACCCTCTGACAGTGCAGCACTCCCTCAGCACTGACCTTCTGACTGTGCGGCACTCCCTCAGTACTGACCCTCTGACAGTGCAGCACTCCCTCAGTACTGACCCTCTGACAATGCAGCACTCCCTCAGTACTGACCCTTTGACAATTCAGCATTCCTTCAGTACTGACCCTCTGACAGTGCGGCACTCCCTCAGTACTGACCCTCTGACAGTGCAGCACTCCCTCAGCACTGACCTTCTGACAGTGCGGCACTCCCTCAGTACTGACCCTCTGACAGTGCGGCACTCCCTCAGTACTGACCCTCTGACAGTGCAGCACTCCCTCAGTACTGACCCTCTGACAATGCAGCACTCCCTCAGTACTGACCCTCTGACAGTGCAGCACTCCCTCAGTACTGACCCTCTGACAGTGCAGCACTCCCTCAGTACTGACCCTCTGACAGTGCAACACTCCCTCAGTACTGACCCTCTGACAGTGCAGCACTCCCTCAGTACTGACCCTCTGACAGTGCGGCACTCCCTCAGTACTGACCCTCTGACAGTGCGGCACTCCCTCAGTACTGACGCTCAGACAGTGACGCACTCCTTTACTGCTGACCTTTGACAATGTAACACTCTTGCCTTGAAGTGTTGTTTAATTAGCATGACCCCAGCATATTGAGTTTGGTGAATGATGTGATATGCCTCTTTGAATTTTTCGGAATCGAAAGGCTGAAAAAAAAAGCACGAACATCAGACGGAACAGAAACAAACACATAAGTTGCTAAAATTATCCATTGGAGCAGGCAGGAGGAGGAAATTACTTCAACAGATAGTGAGGCTCTTGTGGGGCAGGAATGAGAAAGTTCTGCTCTTTCAGTTTTGATGTGAGCAATGGAACATGGGGAACAAAAAATCTGATCTTGTTCCAATTTGATTCACAAATATTAATGACCTCATTGTTTGAAACGGTTGGCGAATGCAGAAATAAAGACTTTCATTTCTGTGGCGCCTTTCACCGCCCCAGAACATCCCGAAGCCCTTTAAACCAATGATGAGCCTTTTGGAATGTAGTCACCATTGCAATGAAGGAAACGCGGCTGCCAATCTGTGCACAGCAAGATCCCACGATCAACAGGATAGCAATCAGATAACAGCTTGGCCGTACATAATTTGAATCTCGCTAACGTGAGCGTTGCCGAAACTTTTCACCGCGCACTCATCAGGGCAAACACAAGAATTCTAAATTTCCAAAAATTATTGAGAAGGCAAGTCGATGGTAAGTTGACTCTGATTGGCCATGGTGTTGACATGGAGAAAGCAACGGAGAACTAAAGGCTGCACAAGCTCCCCCATAATTCAATAAAAAAGGGCGCAACGGGTGCCTGTGTATGAAAATGTGCCACTTTTAGCAAGGGTAAACAAGCCTCAATGGCATTAAAAGCTCGACTGATTATCTCAAATAGCATAGCTGTTAGCACACTCATGAGTGTTCAGCAAGTGCTGCAGAATCGCAACTACCAGAAGTTGCTTTGTTTTGGGTTTTGCCAGCGCGGGCTGACTGAGCACGGTCTGTACGCTGCCCGTTACAAACGAACCCGCTGATCTATTAGCCAATCACTGGAACAAACAGCTGGTGCACCGGACATCTCCCCAGGGCTGGCTGTGCAATGGTCAGAATTGGCTGACCATTCAGCACCTTTTATTTCTACAGTTTAAGTTGTGATCTTTTGGTATTCAACATTCTTGTGTTCTACTGAGTGGAGGGGCACAGTACATAGAAAAATTAGGATGATTAAAAATGGCAAAAGGCTTTGCATCTTAATGCACAAAGCATTCGGAATGAGGTAGACGAACTGACGGTGCAAATCAAGGTAAATGGATATGATCTCAGAACCATTACGGAAACATGGAGCTCCAAACTGGGAACGTAATATTCAGGGATATTTGACCTTGCGGAAGGACAGGAGAAAAGGAAAAGGTGGTGGGGTAGCACTGTCAATAAGCGTTGAAATGAGAACAGTTGTGAGAGACAATCTAGACTCGGATGATGTAGAGTCCATTTGGGTGGAGGTAAAAATCAGCAAGGGAAAGAAGACATTGGTAGAAGTAGTGTACATACCCCCAAACAATAGCCACACTTCAGGAAAGGGTATAAATCAACAAATAACAGGAGCATGTGAAAAGACTCGAGCAATAATTATGGGTGACTTTAATCTCCATGTTGATTGGGTTAATCAAATTGGAAAGGGTTGCTACTACAACAAATTCTGGAGTACATTAGGAATAGTTTCCAAGAGCAATATGTCATAGTGCCAACTTGGGAACAGGCTATCTTGGATCTGGTAATGGGTAATGAGACAGGTCTAATAAATTACCTCAGAGTAAAATATCTCCCAGGCAGTAGTGATCATAACATGCTAGAATTTAATGTCCAGTTTGAGTGTGAGAAATGTGGGTCAGAAACAACTGTGTTAAACCTAAATAAAGGGAATTACAATGAAATGATAGAGTTAGCTAAAGTGGCGTAGAAGCCAGGTATTTCTAATACACCTAATATTGGTAAAAGATAGATGTTTAAGCGTAAATATTGAGCCCCAGTTTTAAATTAAGGATTAAAAAACACATATTCTGCAAATTCATTGACATAGTTTTAAAGTAACACAGAAGTCTGATAAGACAAACACTTTTCATTACATTTCTCCAAGGACAGGGGCTGAATCCATGGCAACGAGGTGGCAGGAGCAAAGGCTCTATTGTTCTGATTTCACGCCACTCGTGATTACAGCTCGTGAACCACATTCCATAACTTATACAGGCTGAAACATTTTAGACTATGTTGCTTTGTTTTTAATAAATGGACAGTTGGAACATTGAATCAAATATATTTGATTGCAACATTCTCAAAACATAACAATTTCATAGAAGCCGCTTAATTCACTTTACTAGATTAAAACAGTTTGATTTACATTTTTCAAGTCATTGTCCAGCATGGCATGACGAGATAACATGAAGTCTCCATTGTTACAATAGTCAAGTCAGCATAAAACCAGTTTTTGCTGGCTTTGATAGAGCACAATATCGCATTCTTTAAACTGCACAAGTATGCAGATACGCAACAATTAGAAATAATGTTACATATTGAAGATGGACAGCTTGCCGTCAAATCAAATGTGTTTGAGTCTAACCCAAACCAATTAGGATTATATTGGGGTGTGATTAGATGACTTAAGACAGATATCAAACAGTATAACTGAAGAGTTTTTGTTCTGCCATTTTTAGGGTTAGTTTTAGTTTTAGCTTTTTGGCGGTTAGTTTTCAGGTTAGGTGGGTAGGTAGCTTCAGTTAGTTTTTGGTCCGTTTTGTTGGTAGGTTAGAATCATCAATACTTTGATCGGAACTATTCACTGTCTCTCTGTATTCATATTTCATTTTCAGACTTTGACTTTTAAAGTTTTGCCTAAGCAAGATCATTTCTGTGATTCTTTGAAAGCTTCAAATTGTCTACGAGTTGCCTTTTAAATGACTTTCAAATTGTAATCAATAGAAGACAAATAAAACAATTCTTATTTGCACCAGACAAGTTTTAACTTAAATTTCTACTGAGTTCCAGTAATCACAAGTGCACCTGGTAACCCCCAATGGTTTTTCAAAATCCCTCAATTCGACACAGACGAATCCTACAACTAGCGTAGTCGGCAGGATATGTGTTTTTTAATCCTTAATTTAAAACTGGGGCTTAATATTTACGCTTAAACATCTATCTTTTACCTATATTATGTGTATTAGAAATACCTGGCTTCTACAAGTGGACTGGGCGGATAAATGTGCAGGAAAGACAGTAAACAAGGAGTGGTAGAGATTTAAGGAGGTAATTCATGACTCTCAGCAAAAATATAACCCAGTATAGAGGAAAGATTCTCAGAGGGATGAACCAAACATGGCTAACCAAGGAAGTTCAGGAGAGTATTAATATGAAACAAAAAGCAAATAAGAAGGCAAAAGTTAGTGATAGCCTCGAAGATTGGGATGAATTCAGTATCCAGCATAGGAGGGCTATAAAGATAATAAAGAAAGAAAATAAACTACGAGGGTAAAATAGCAAGGAATACTAAAATGGACAATATAAGCTTCTTTAAATATATAAAGAGGAAGAGAGAAGCATAGACCCCATAGAAAATGAATCTGGGGAGATGGTTATGGGGACAAGGAAATGGCAGAGGAGTTAAAGATATTTTGCATCAGTCTTCACGGTGGAAGATATTTTAAACTTCCCATTAATACTAAATACCGGGGAGCAATTAAATACCATAATCATCAATAGAATCCCTACAGTGCAAAAGGTGGCCTTTCAGCCCATCTAGTCTGCACCAACCCTCTGAAACAGCACCCACTGCCCCACCCTATCCCCGTAACGCCACCTAACCCACACGTCTTTGGACACTAAGGGGCAATTTAGCATGTCCGATCCACCTCACCTGCATATCTCTGGACTGTGGGAGAAACACCAGAGGACCCGGAGGAAATCCACGCAGACACAGAGCGAACGTGCAAACTCCACACAGTCACCCATGCCGGAATTGAACCCGGGTCTCTGGCACTGTGAGGCAGCAATGCTAACCACTGTGCCACCGTGCTATCCCAGAGTAGTAGTATTAGACAAACTAACGGAGCTAAAGGCAGATAAATCTCCTGACCCTGATGGCTGGCATTCTAGGATCCTAAATGAAATAGCCACAGAGATAGTGGATGCATTGGTTGCAATTTTCCAAAAATCCTTGGATTCTGCAGAAGTACCGGAGGATTCGACAACTGCCAATGTGGCACCCCTATTCAAAAGGGGGGGGGGGGGGAGGTAAAAGACGGGTCACTATTGGCCGATTAGCCAAACATCTATTGTTGGAAAAATATTGGAATTATTATGGAAGTAATAGCAGCACATTTTGAAAATGATAATGCAATCAAGCAGAGTCAACATGGCTTCATGACAGAGAAATCATGTCTAATTTATTGGGGTTTTCGAGGAAGTCTCAACCAGAGTGGATAGAGGGGAACCAGTAGATGTGATGTATTTGGACTTCCAAAGGCATTCTCAAGGTACCTCACAACTGATTAAGTCATAAGACCCCATGTTGGAGGTAGTATATTGGCATGGAAAGAGCATTGGCTAAGGCAGTGTTCTTCATACCTTTTTATCCGGGGACCCATTTTTACCAACCAGCCAACCCTCGGGACCCAACCCGGCCGACCTTCGCGACCCACGCCGGCCGACCTGCGCGACCCACCATTTTCTCTTACCATGTTTGCTGCTGACAAAAATGGAGGAAATGGTTTTGGGTCCCTTTGGCCCTCAGACACGCTCCTCTAATGGAACCTGTTGGATTAAGGTGAAGCCTTCCAGTGTCGGAAAGTATGGAGGGTCCACCCGCCCAAGTTCTGCATTTTTTTTCCTGTAAAATTTTATCAAATAAAATCCCCCCGAACGTGTAAATAAATTAAAATAAAATGAATAAAATAGATGAATAAAATAAAAATTAAATGAATAAAATAAATGAATAAAACCCCCCGATCTTGCGAAACAAAAAGCTGCAACCGTTTTTTTAAAAAAGCGGCCGCACTGCGCATGTGCGCTGATGATCTGGCATGCATGCGCTGTGCGATCGTACTTTTTAAAAACATGTTTGTGGCCATTTAGAAGGTCGCTTGCAGCCGGCGTTATTAACAGCCGGCTGCTGCGGCTGTTCCACGGAGATTTGCGCGATCGGGAGCGCTGCGACGGAAGGTTCCGCGACCCTCCCGACAGCCGCCTGCGACCTACCCGCGGGTCGCGACCCCAAGTTTGACAATGCCTGGGCTAATGGGCAGAGAACAGCGAGTGGGGATAAGGGTTATTTTTCAGGTTAGCAACCTGTTACCAGTGGGGTTCCACAGGGATCAGTGCTGGGACCACAATTGTTTACAATATATATTAATGACTTGGGGGAAGGAAGCGAATGTACCAAATTTGCAGGTAACATAAAAATAGGTGGAAAAACAAATTTCGAGAGGGATATAAACAAAGAGATATTGACAGGTTAAATAAGCAGGCAAAAAGATGGCAGGTGGTGTATATAAAGTGGGAAAATGTGAAGTTGTCCATTTTGGAAGGGAGAACAAAAGAAGAGAGTATTATTTAAACATGGGAAACTGCAGCAAGCTGCAACACACAGGGACTTGGGGAAACTTGTGGACGGAACACAGAAAGGTAGCACACAGGGGCAGCAGGTAATCAGGAAGGTCAATGGAATGGTGGCCCTTATTTCAAGGGGTTTGGAGTATAAGAGTCGGGAAGTCGCTGCAGCTGTACAAGGGACTGGTGAGACCACATCTGGAGCACCGTGAGCAGTTTTGGTCCCTTATTTACGGAAAGATATTATTTCATTGGAGTCGGTTCAGAGAAGGTTCACTAGGATGAGCCCCGGTATGGAGGGATTGTCTTCAGGGCAAAGGTTAAACAGGTTGGGACTCTACTCATTGGAATTTAGAATAATGAGAAGTGATGTCATTGAAACATATCAGATTTCTAAGGACTTGACAGGGTAAATGTTGAGAGGATGTTTCCCCCTCATGGGAGATTCCAGGACCAGAGGATAGTCTCAGAAAAAAAGAGTTGCCCATTTAAGACTGAGATAAGCAGGAGTTACGATTATCAGAGGGTTGAGTGTCTTTGGAACTCTTTGCACAGAGAGCCAAGGGGAAAGAGTCCTTGTGTATATTTAAGGCTGAGATAGATTCTTGATCAGTAAGGGTTACGGGGAAAGGGCAGGAAAGTGGATGTGAGGAATATGAAATGAAATGAAATGAAAATCGCTTATTGTCACGAGTAGACTTCAATGAAGTTACTGTGAAAAGCCCCTAGTCGCCACATTCCGGCGCCTGTCCGGGGAGGCTGGTACGGGAATCGAACCGTGCTGCTGGCCTGCTTGGTCTGCTTTAAAAGCCAGCGATTTAGCCTTGTGAGCTAAACCAGCCCCTTATCAGAATATCAGATCAGCCATGATCCTATTGAATGGCGGAGCAAACTCGAGGGGCCGAATGGTCCTGTTCCTATTTCTTATGAAGTGTTTCAGCAACATGTCAGTTTCTAAAAAAAAAATTAGAATGATAATCGTCGAAATGTAGTATTGATTGAGGGATGGATATTGGCCCAGAACATGAGGTAGAACACACAGTGACCCTCCAAATTATGGCTCGTCATCTTTTCATCATCCGCCTGTGGGAGTCAGATGGGCCCCCCATTTAACATCTCCTCTGGAAGAGGACCTCCAACAGTGCAGTACTCCCTCGGTATTGCACTAGAGGTGTCAGCGTAGATTGGGTGCTCGAGCCGGGTCATGAACCCATCACCTTCTGACTCAGAAAGAGGAGGGCTAACGGGCTGAGCCACAGCTGACACAGAAGGTTCACCGCTGAACTGACTAGAAGCTGCCACAGGCTCTGAATTTGATACGTCCTGCATTATTGCAATGTTGGTTTTGAACATGCATTGAGTGCAGTGTGGATACAGACCCAACTGGTCCATTGATGCCCAACAAACCTCACACACACACAACTTCACAGTTGCTGTCACAAGGCAGCGATCGGGAACATCAGTTAATTCTCCCCGTAGCCCAGGAGTACCGAAACCAGGTCTTCATCCCGGGGGGGGGGGGGGGGGGGGGGGGGGGGGGGTGCAGCAAACTCCGTGGAGACCCGGAATTGATTTGAAAACAATTTCATTTCTACAGCACCCCCACATCCACAGGACATCCCAAAACCAATTTGCATTTACACAAAGTACATTTGAAGCGTAACCGTTATTGTAATTTGAGAGACGCGGGAGCGATGTGCTGGCCTTGGAAAGGGTCCAGAGGAGGTTCACAAGAATGATCCCTGGAATGAAGAACTTGCCGTATGAGGAACGTTTGAGGGCTCGGGAACTGTACTGGTTGGAGCTTAGAAGGATTTGGGGAGATCTTACTGAACCTTACATGATACTGCGAGGCCTGGATAGAGTGGACGTGGAGAAGATGTTTCCACTTGTACGAAAAACTAGAAGCAGAGGACACAATCTCAGAGTGAAGGGACGATCCTTTAAAACAGAGATGAGGAGATTTTTTTCAGCCGGGGGTGGTGAATCTGTGGAACTCTTTGCCGCAGGAGGCCAAATCACTGAGTGTCTTTAAGGCAGAGATAGATAGGTTCTTGATTAATAAGGGGATCAGAGGTTATGGGGAGAAGGCAGGAGAATGGGGATGAGAAATGAGAAATGTATCAGCCATGATTGAATGGTGGAGCAGACTCAATGGGCCGAATGGCCTAATTCTGCTCCCATGTCTTATGGTCTAAATAGCAAGATCCCACGGACAGGTATACAATAATGGCCAGATAATGTGTTTTAATGATGTCGGCTGAGGAATATGGTCCAGGACACCAGGGGGGTTGTCACAGATGAAGACAGGTCACTTGGGGAAGGGGTGGGGGTTGGTAGAGGAGCAGAAAGTGTACAAATGTATGGGCATTGCGGGGTGTGGGGGGGGGGGAAGAGATCCATTGCCAATCCCTGCAGTGACACATGGAGCCTGGTGATGGTGCCATTGAGCCACAGTGCACCTGCCCACAGTGCCACCTGGAGGCTACTGGATGTCACTGCAGCAGATTTTGGGAAATGCCTGAATGTCGAAAACGTGAACATTTACAGCAAAGTCCAAGGAGGAGCCACACAGCAACAATGGACAGCAAAGCTTTTTTTAAAATAAATTTAGAGTACCCAATTCATTTTTTCCAATTAAGGGGCAATTTACCATGGCCAATCCACCTACTCTGCACATCTTTGGGTTGTGGGGTTGAAACCCACGCAAACACGGGGAGAATGTGCAAACTCCACACGGACAGTGACCCAGAGCCGGGATCGAACCTGGGGCCTCGGCGCCGTGAGGCAGCAGGGCTAACCAACTGAGCCACCATGCTGCCCCATGGACAGCAAAGCTGAAAGGATATAGAAACACTGCAGAACATACAGGAAAAAAAGTTACAGTACTGTCAGGAAAGAAACACATGTATACAGCTTATATTTATCTATATTTATACAGCTTATATTTAGACAGCTCCTTTAACATAATGAAACATTCCAAGGTGCTTCACTGGGAGCATTATGCAACAAAATTTTACATTGAGCTACATAAGGAGATTTTAGATCTGATGACGGGTTTGGTCAAAGAGGTAGGCTTCAGGGGTGAATGCGTTGAGAGGTTTAGGGAGGAAATTCCAGAGCGCGAGGTGGTGGAACGATTAAAATCCAGGATGCACAAGTGGCTGGATTCAGAGGAGTGTGGAGATCTCGGGGTTGGGGGGGGCGGTTTGTACATGGAAACATTTGAAAATGAGGACGAGTGTTTTAAAATCAGCATAGTGAGCACGGGGGGGGGGGGGGGGGGGGGGGGGGTGGTACGAAAAAAGAAGCAGGCAGCACATTTTTTATGACCTCAAGTCTACAGAGGGTGGAATGAAAGAGACCAGCCAAGAGAGCCTTGGGAAGGGTAGCACGGTGGCCTAGTCATGGCACCGAGGTCCCAGGTTCAATCCCAGCTCTGGGTCACTGTCCGTGTGGAGTTTGCACATTCTCCCCGTGTCTGCGTGGGTTTCGCCCCCACAACCCAAAAATGTGCAGGGTAGGTGGATTGGCCATGTTAAATTGCCCCTTAATTGGAAAAAATAATTGGGTAATCTAAATTTTTTAAAAAAAAAGAGAGCCTTGGGATAGTCGATCGGGAGGTAATGAAGATACGGGTGAGGGCTCCAGCAGCAGATAAGCTGAGACAGGGGTGAAGTTACAGAGGTGAAAATAGGAACCCACAGCTTTCTGACTAAAATGAAATGAAATGAAAATTGCTTATTGTCACGAGTAGGCTTCAATGAAGTTACTGTGAAAAGCCCCTAGTTGCCACATTCCGGCGCCTGTTCGGGGAGGCTGTTACGGGAATCGAACCATGCTGCTGGCCTGCTTGGTCTGCTTTCAAAGCCATCGATTTAGCCCTGTGCTAAACAGCCCCTGTGGTTGCTGTGGTTTCCCATTAAGCCAGGGCTGATCTCTCTCCCACGGGGGCAATTAGGTACATCAGGGGCTGACAGGGGTAGGGGATTAACATCTGCTTAGGGTCTGAATATCCAATAGGGCTGCTGCTGTAGGACACGGGGAGGGGCAGAGGAGCCCCTGAACATCCGACATCTCCAGCCACCACCTGCTGCTAAGTCTGCTGGGATGGGATTGCGTTCACCTGCCGAATGGCCGCCCTGCTCATCCATGGAGGGCAGCTTGGAACCATCCCATCTTTGAACCGGGAAAGAGAAAACGATGCGGCGAAGCTTCTCTCCGAATAACCTCCTGGAAGGACACAGGAATCGCCACCCAAGTCCATCGCACAATTCTCAAACACTTCCCAACAACGCCAACAGTTAAAATCAGTTTTATTTGATAACAGAGGTACACAGGGAGAGGTGCAAGAACCTGTACTGACAAGTGACATCCACAAAACTAGATAAGTCTAAACACATACAAAAATACAGCTCTGAGGAGACAGAGGGAAGGGCTAAAGGACCAGGAACGAACAGGGGGGAATAAGTTCCAATAGCAAATAGCCACATATCGGGGACAGGACGAGGGAAACTTGACTACAATGAACACCGACCTTTAAAGGGACCACCAGGGCAGCCCTTGAGATTGTCAAGAGAGCTTTTCGCATCCATGGTATTTCCTTCGGCAAAAACCACACCTTTTTTTAAATTCTAAATTTAGAGTGCCCAATTAATTTTTTCCAATTAAGGGACAATTTAACGTGGCCAATCCACCTATCCTGCTCATCTTTGGGTTGTGGGGGGGGACGAAACCCACGGAAACACGGGGAGAATGTGCTGGTTTAGGGGCTGGTTTAGCACAGTGGGCTAAATAGCTGGCTTGTAATGCCAGCAGCGCGGGTTCAATTCCCGTACCGGCCTCCCCGAACAGGCGCCGGAATGTGGCGACTAGGGGCTTTTCACAGTAACTTCATTGAAGCCTACTCGTGACAATAAGCGATTATTATTATTATAAA
Source organism: Scyliorhinus canicula (assembly GCF_902713615.1). NCBI lineage: Eukaryota > Metazoa > Chordata > Chondrichthyes > Carcharhiniformes > Scyliorhinidae > Scyliorhinus > Scyliorhinus canicula. Next base: position 5,126,417 of record NC_052154.1, on the reverse strand, counting down.
CTCCCCATGGACAGGCGGGATCAAACCTGGCACCTGGGCACTGTGAGCCAGCAGTGCTAACCACTGCGCCGCCGTGCTGCCTGGCATAAACCACACTTGCCCTGCACACGCCCAATGAGCAATGCCCCAGTTCAGCCCCAAAACAAAAGGGGATGCAATCTTGTTCTCAGTTTCAGTGAAGCATCATGAAGGAGGAATTCTTGGAAATCAGCCCCCCCCCCCCCCCACCGCCCCCGAGTAGAGGGGCTGCGAGATGAGAGATAAAAACAATCGCAAATCAAAATCTCCAAAATTGCGGAATTCTGTGGGTTTTCCCCCCCACACACGCCACCTTGAGACAAAGTAACGTGCCTCCGAAAATTGTTTGAATCCCCAGATTGTAACCCAGCCTAGAAAAGCAACAATGGAAAAGAGGCTGTGACAATCAACAAACCCAACTCGCCGACGTGATTTATAGGAAATAAAAGTCTGTCACGGACAACTCTCGCCCCCCCCCCCCCCCCCCCCCGCCAAAAGGCACTTTGGGTGAGGTCTGAAGCAATTTACAATACAGCTCAGCAACATTGTACAAAATCAAACTGCCTGCATTGGAATGTTTGGTTTACAGGTCAAACACCTGACATCGTGGATTGTGACTGGGGTGACGTGTTGTTCACCCCGGAGAGACTCCGGGGCAGCCACTGACCCTCACTGGCTCCCACTCACCCTCAAAAGGGCGGGGAAATCGCAGGGCACTGCTGACACCCGGTGGCAGGCAGGCAATATTACAGTGCAGCGGGACCGCCCTCCCAGCTCCTCCCCCACCTCTCACCGGACACCAGCTTCAGCACTGGCCAACAGTGACAGGCCAGCAGCTTTGACAATATGAAGACATGAACATGTTTTTGGTAAAATTCCGGAAGGGGTGGGGTTGTCCCAGCTACTTTTGCTCCTCTGTTAGGGCATCCCAAAAGAGTTTCACAGCCACTGAGGTACTTTTTGAAGCATGGGCCTCAGTGCTAATATCGGAAACACATCAGCCAATTTTTACACAGAGTTCCCATGGCGATAGTAGTTTCAAAAATGATGTAGGTCAAAGGATAAATATTGGCCAGGGCACTGGGATATCTACTCTGCTCTTTTTCATATAGTGTCATGTTTTAAAAAAAATAGCACAGGCAAAGCCTCAATACAACGGGTCAAGCATCAGGCAGCACCTTAGCCAGCGCAGTACTCCCTCAGTAGTGCATGGCCAGTGTCAGCTGAGATTATGGGCTCGAGTCTTCGGGGTGGGGTTTGAATCCATAACCTTCAGCCATGGCTGATAGCTGAAGATCAATGGGAACGGGAATTCAAACTTCCTGTGTGTCACTTCATTCAATTATCATAGAATCTACAGTGCAGAAGGAGGCCATTCGGCCCATCGAGTCTGCACCGGCCCTTGGAAAGAGCACCCTACTTAAGCCCACGCCTCCACCCTATCCCCGTAACCCAGTAACCCCACCCAAGCTCTTTTTGGACAGTAAGGGGAAATTTAGCACGGACAATTCACCCAACAGCACGTCTTTCGGGACTTGTGGGAGGAAACCGAAGCACCCGGGAGGAAACCCAGGCAGACACGGGGAGAACGTGCAGCCTCCGCAAAGACAGTGACCCAAGCCGTAAATCGAAGCTGTGAAGCAACAGTGCAACCACTGTGCTACTGTGCAGCCACTTAAGACTAAATAGTATAAACCGTACAGCCTGAACATCCTGCTGTACAGGTTCGTGCTGAGAGAGAGCTGCCTGTGAATGTGCTAATCTAACCAGTGAATATAGAACGGTATTCCCCTCGTATTGGAGGACAGACTCCCTAATCTCTCCCCCCCGGGATGCCCCCCCCAGTCAGTGAAAAAAGCTTCAGCTGACAAAGCAAAGTATTGTTTGGAAAAAGTTCTGATTCAGCAACAGATTCAAGCAAATCTAGCAATAAATACCCAGTTACGAGCATGTACATATTCAGAATTTCTAAATGCTTTAACAGTAAGAAAGGAAATCAAATGAAGATTTACATTAAAACGTTCAGCAAATTGCTGGAAAAAAAAAATCAAAGCACTATCAGGACAGTGACGTCCCTGGGATTTGATACTCATCACCGGGGTCAATGGTTTCTGCACCTGACATTTCGACACATCCACAAATCGGTTTGGTCAACAAAATAACGTCTTTTAGCCGCGGGCAGGCAATCATCTTTTGGTCGCAAGCAATGGAACGAAAACAGAAACAAAATCGATCTTTGGAAATTTTGATTTTTCTTTTTAAAAGCGTTTCGAAGAGAACCAGGAGATTGGGGACCAATGGACATTCTGTCTTCCGTAGAATCCGGGGAAGACACACCGCAGTGGCTGTCACAGCCACCTGGCGGAAAAGACTTGGCTTTCGCGTTGGGAGGGTGTGAACCATCTGAACACAGCAACTCATTAACCAGCGGGAGGGCCCACTCGAAGACACATCGTTTAAATTTCATTTAAAGCTGCTCTCTGCATCGTGCACCATTTATGCAACATGTATTGTGCACATGTTAGACTGACGCAGTGCCTCACATCAACCCCCACCTTCCCCCCCCACCACCTTCGGATCTTCACTCCCACTCCGAAAAACGCTGGCAAATCCCACTTCACGCTCCCGTCCCGCTTCCATCGGCAATAAATAAAGCACTTTGATTCGTTCACAGGTTGCTCGCTACCAGCTGCTGAAGGATGAGAATCTCGGACACGGACCACAATAGGCACTTGGCGAAGCAGGGCCAGGGTGTTGATGTTGATCGCTCAGTAGCGGCTTAGCCCAGGGAACAGTGCTAAGAACAACAGGCGCCTCCCTCGGAAAACCCTTGGATTGACACACCCACTAGTTAATGCAACTCCAAACCTTGATATTCCTTCTCTCCGTGATTAAACCTGCCGTTCCTAAAACATGCCGCGCTGTAAAAAAAAAAAAAAAATTGCAAGTGTCTGTTCTGTAAATGTCGGATATTCGATCCGTCAGCTGCCAGAGTTGCAGACGGCAGACTCTCTCTCGCTCGCTCTCTCTGCTGCAGGCGGAGGTCACGTCCCCTCTTCATCCTTCCAAACGCTGGATCTCCGGCCGGCCCTCCACTTCTCCTCGGGATTCCGAGCGGGCCCGTGTGTACTCACTGGCCGGACCACCGGTCTGGCGGCGGACAGTCAGAATCCATATCTTGAAGGCCATGTACGAGTTGACCAGATAGACACCTGCAGCCAGGAAACCAAACACCTGTGTGGGTGGGGAGGGGAGGAATTGTGGCAACAGGAGAGAGATTAAGGTCCAATCTTAAGGCAAAGAAACGCACAGCAGAATATTTTTTGAAATTATTATTTCACGGGACGTGGGTGTCACTAGCTAGGCCAACATTCGGTGCCCGCCCCTAACTGCCCTTGAACTGAGTGTATCTCGCTCGGCAATTCCAAAGGGCAGTTAAGAGTCAACCACACTGCTGTGGATCTAGAGTCACATGTGGTCCAGGCTAGGCAAGGAAATGTGATGTCTGGGAGATGTTAGGAAATTGGATCGAAGATGCAGTGGGCAATTTAGGATTGAACAACCCGGGGGTAAAATTGCTCGCAGAGTCTGAGGGATACAGCCACACCTGGCCCGAGTTACATTGTGCCATTCAGCCTTAAATTCATTAATGGGAATAAACAGGATACCCCTGTCCTGTCGGGGTGATCAATTCAAGATCCATTTTCCTCCGGAACACTCTTGTCTGACCGGCCATTAGCCCATTATGATGTTGAATTAAATTAGACTTCATTTGTCCGTAAATTGGAAATTAGTTACACATTCATAGCATGGCCCTATTCTTTTGTGTAAACGGGAGTACATAAGTCCAGATGATGAGTTCAAATCTGGACACGTCTGGACAGAAACAGCTTTGAGGGGCTGGGCAGGCCTGAGTGATTAAAAAATCCAGTTCAAACAGATAGGAGCAGAAGGATTTGGAAAGCGATCGGGAGAGTTTCACGATAAGCTGCCACCGAGACAGTCTTTCGGACAAGGTTAGAAAGAGCCTCACTACCAACAGGAATATGTTCCGTAAATGCAAGTATCATTTTCGCCTGCCTGTGTAAGTGGAGTGGAGAGCTGTATGTTCATTTTACATGCTGTTTAGTGGGAAACTGTGTGTTAGGATTAAGAGATACATACATGTAAGCAGTTCTTGTTTGGTTCGAAGTTTAAAAGTTTAAATATTGTTTTTTTTAATGAGAATAAAATTTTGTTTGTAAAAATAAGCAAGCCCTATTTCTCATGCAATCAGTCCTGGAGCGGATAGGTTGTTCTGCACAGTCTTAAAAATAAAAAAAAAGTTGCGGTTGTGGTCCAGTATCATAGCCACTGGTGGAATCTGGTCTGGAGTCTGTAACAGTCAGCAGATTTCCTTCCCGAAAAGGACATTAGTGAAATAGATGGGTTTTTATGACAATTGACAATGGATTCATGATCATCATTAGATTTTTAATTCCAGAGTTTTATTGAATTCAAATTTCACCATCTGCCAGGGCGGGATTTGAGCTCAGAGCCCCAGACCATTCCCCTGGGTCTCTGGGTTACTCGTCCTATGGCAATGCCCCTACACCACCAGCCCCCAAGTAAGAATTTTTTAAAAAAACTTTAATTTCTTTCCGGCTTTCTGCAACCACAGGAATTTCCCAAATCAATTCCAACCAATGAATAGTCACCATTGCAGTGTAATAATCTATATTGTCGCAAGTCGGCTTACATTAACACTGCAATGAAGCTACTATGAAAAACCCCTAGTTGCCACATTCCGGCGTCTATTCGGGTACACAGAGGGAGAATTCAGAATGTCCAATTCACCCAACAGCACGTCTTTCGGGACTTGTGGGAGGAAACCGGAGCACCCGGAGGAAACCCACGCAGACACGTGGAGAACGTGCAGACTCCGCACAGACAGCGACCCAAGCCGGGATTGGAACCTGGGACTCTGGCCCTGTGAAGCAACAGTGCTAACCATGTAGGAAACGCAGTAATCAATTTTGGCACAGCAAGATCCCGCAAACAGCAACCTGATAAATGACCAGGTAAACCACGATGTTGACTGAGGGATTCTCGCCATGACGCCGGGAGAACTCTATAAAATATTACCACGGGATGTTTGACATTAACCCGAGAGGGAGGGGAGGCAGGAGCCTTGCGTTAAAGTCACAACTGAAAGACGGCACCCCCGACAGTGCAGCACCCTGGCACTGGGATCTTTGGCTTGGGTTTAAGTGGTCAGGTCAGCTGGTGGAGGGAGTGCATCCCCTGGGCCACAGCGGACTCTGACAACAGCAACGTCCTCAAGCTACTTCCCTGGCATCCCAACTTGGAAAACAAACCAAAATTCAGCTCAATTAATTGATTTAGTGACTCCCCAAAGGAAAGGGACTGACCAATCAACTGGACGGAAGCTTCCGCACCATGGATGAGAGACTTCAGTAACACGGAGAGACTGGGACCGAGAACAAAGGAGGTTGTTTCGGGGGGTGGGGGGGGGGATGAATAGACATGTTCAAAGAGTGTTTTCACTAAGCTAATCAGGGGATGCAGCTCCTAGTGGCAGGAGGGTTAGACGGACACCAGTGTACGGTGACTGGCAAAACAAAACAAAAGGGAGACATTTTTTTTTTAAACACACCGAGTTCTGATGATGTGGAACGCTCTACCTGAAAGGACACGAGAAGCAGATTCAATAGTCACTTTCAAAAGGGAACTGGATAAACAATTGAAGGAGAATGTTGTGCAGGGATCTGGAGGTTAGAGCAGGGAACTGGGGTCAGTTGGATCGAAAGAGTCAGCACCAACAGCCTCTCTCTGAGCGGAGAACAAGGGTCCAATGACTCAATCTGCCGAGCAGTCCCTCCGACGATGTACTTAATTCTTTTTTTTAAAAAAGAAATTTAGAGTACCCAATTCTTTTTATTTATTTAGCATGGCCAATCCACCTACCCTGGGTTGTGGGGGTGAGATCCATTAACCCCATGGTCTGTATGGTCTGGGGATTATCCCCAGGAGGATTGGGGGGGGGGGGGGGGGGGGGGGGGGGAGAATAACTTACCACCGCAGCGATCTCCCCTCCCTTCTTTTGATTCATAGCTGCCAGCACAATGGAGGCAATGAAGAAGAGGACAGCGCTGACCACAGTGTTGATCAAATCCTGAGAGGCAAGCAGACAAAATATTGATTAGGTGGAGAGAATTTATAGACAGAAACACAATTGCAATAGCAACTTGCATTGATATAACATCGTTAATGTAATAAAACAGACCAGGGCTCCCCACAGGAGTGACAATCAGGCAGGAACCAGTTGGGCTGAATGTGCCTCCGCCGTATATCCTGTGTAAAACTGACACCGGGCCACGCGTGACGATGTTAGGCAAGATGATCAACAGTTTTGGTCAAAGAGAGGTTTTACACGGACGCTTCAAGGGAGGGAAAGAGGTGGAGAGACTGAGGGAGGGAATTCCAACATAAACACCAACGGAAGTCAGGAATGTGCAAGGGGCCAGAATGAGAGGTTGGCAGTAATCCCGAAGGGTTCAGGGACTCGAGGAGGTCACAGAGATTTGGGGGGGGGGGGGGGGGGGGCAGGGGTTTGGAAACAGGGTCGAGAATTCTAAAACCCACTGGTTGCCGGACCGGGAGCCGGAGCAGGTGGACAGTGTCATAATATACATCCATGATGTATATGATATATGCATATGTATATAATGGAGTGCAGACAGGCAGTGATTGACACACAGGATGACCAGTGAGCACACAGAACACAGCAGCCAATCACCAGACAGGACACGGCCACTATAAAGCCAGAGGGTACCAGTTTTCCCGCTCTCTCGGGATCCAGCCTCTGAGACAGTCAGAGCTCGTGAGCAGCAGCCAGTGCAAACACCATGTGGTAGTCAGTTAGTCTGGTCAGGCTAGCCTCAGGTCTCCAGTCAAGTCAGCATAGTGTCAACCCACAGTTAAAGTATGTATGATAGTTAAGAGTTCAATAAAATCGAGTTGCATTTCTTCAAGTGTTGGAAGCCTGTCTCTCTCACTGCTGCAGTAAACGCAGTCCTCGCAGACCCAGCTCACCCAACACATCAGACAGGACTTAGTGTGAATTGGGACACAGATGACAGAAATCTTCCAACTTCATAAAGACCTTCCCCTCCAACACTTCAGTTTACTGACAACATTTTTCATCAAGTGCCACAACCCTGGGCAACATTTACCAGGGCTCAACGTGTCAGCGCTCTCACCCTCTGGGTCACAAGGTTGTGGGTTTGAGATCCAGGCCTGCGATTTGAGCACAGAAGCTAAACCGTCGCCCCCGATGCAGCACCTGGGCAGCGCTGCACTGCCACAGACGGTCACCATCGTTCAGATCAGCCACCTTTCACAGCCTCAGGGAGGCCCAGTCCACGCGGTGGGCTTTCACTGCTGTAACGTAGGGAAATGGTGTCTCTGTTCTGTGTTCAGCAGGTTCCCGCAAAGCGGCAGTCTCCATGTGAAGGAGGGGGTTACAGATTTGAATGCTATGAAGACCAGTCCCTGGGTTGGGCGCCTGTGACAGGAGAAGACGCAGAGGACATTGTTGAGTCTTTACGCACGAGGAGTACCCGGGATAGAAGCCAATGAGAATTATAATTCTTTCCAGTTAAGCGTGCTCCTGTGCCAGATCATTGGGATTATTTGAAGCTGGAACATGGGGATTGGCGGGAGGTGGGGGTGAAAAGGCAGTTACAATGAGGTCTCAGATTCGGAAGCAGTCGAGAAGTATTCCGAAAATCGAAAATGCGACACGGCACCCTGGAGCACATGGTCAGCAGATGCATGAAGATCAAAGTGTGCAGCGCAATTCATCTGGAATCTGCTTCTATACAAAACGCAAACCACACGGATATTAAACCTTCCAAATGGAATTGCTGACATTTTTGTGGTTCAGCTTTAATAAGTGTGCACAGGAACATGTCCTTAAACTGAATCCAAAAACAACAAAGGCAAAAGAATCTGCTCTCACCTCACCTCGAGGGGGGGACGGAAATCGGTGTGGCCCCGGTCGCGCTGGGCTGCACACTCAACTTCTTCACGTTACCTTTCCTGGTCAGCGGCTATCACTCCTCCACCCCTCCCTCCCCCACCTCAACCTGCCGAGTGTGGGCCACAGACAGCCAGGGCCCCTCCCAGCTGGTCATTATTCATGTTGCAACTGAGAAAGTGGCGCTGTTAAAATACTTAACCATAGCCGACAGATAGACAAAGTTAAATGATCCATCCACACGAACACACAGGACATGTGTACGCACAGACGGAAACACACACACACACAAATACAGACACACACAAATACAGACACACACAAATACAGACACAAACACACACACGTACCAAATACACATACTCAAATTTGGGCAGCACGGTAGCACAGTGGTTAGCACTGTTGCTTCACAGCTCCAGGGTCCCAGGTTTGATTCCCAACTTGGGTCACTGTCTGTGCGGAGTCTGCATGTTCTCCCCGTGTCTGCGTGGGTTTCCTCCGGGTGCTCCGGTTTCCTCCCACAGTCCAAAAATGTGCAGGTTTGGTGAATTGGTTACACTAAATTGCGTAGTGTTCAAAATAAGGTTAGGTTGGGTTACTGGGTTGTGGGGATAGGGTGGAGGTGTGAGCTTAGATGAGTTGGTCTTTCCGGTGCGGACTCGATGGGCCAAATGGCCTCCTTCTGCACTGTAAATTCTATGTCTAAATACAGACACACACACAAATACACACACACACTGTGGTGATATGCATCATTGTAGATACACAAGGAGTTAATGTAAGTACACGTAGACTAGCTCGACACTAGAGGGAGCACCAGAGACGTGACACACAGACATTCAACCAATAGGTCAGTAAGATAGGACACGACCAATGGGCATTCACGATACACGCAGAGGTGACACTACCACAGGGGGGAGCATTACACCAACCCATATAAAAAGGACACAGCAGACATGATCTTCCTCTTTCCAGTCCAGACACTCAGTGAGTACAGACACAGGGTTGATTCAACATCACACCCACCACGTGGATTGTCGCGGACTGGTTTGTCAGTCTGAACCTTCCTTTGTCAGAGTGAACATCAAGGAAGCAGCTTATGCTACACCAAGAGCAGACACACACACAAATACAGACACACACAAATACACACATCAGAATTTCCCTTCTCACACATCCCCACCGACACTGTCTAACCCAATACGATTTCAGGCTCCAACGAGCATTGATTGGCTGGAGGTGAGACTTCCGCCCCTCACTCGGGAGGAAGTCCTACCTGAGAGAGCTGTCAGCCAATCTAATTGTCCGCAGGCTCCCTGCTCCCAACAGTGCCATAGG